>NW_016804690.1:5225553-5236445 GCF_001698545.2 Rhinopithecus bieti
CCTTCCTTCCTTCCTTCCTTCCTTCCTTCCTTCCTTCCTTCCTTCCTTCCTTCCTTCCTTTCTCTCATAAGGTCTCTCTGTGTTGTCCAGGCTGGTCTCATACTCCTGGGCTCAAGCAATCCTCCTGCTCCAGTCTCCCAAAGTGCTGGGATTACAAGTGTGAGCCACTGTGCCTAACTCTATTTTAGAATTTGATAACAGAATGATACCCTATGTCCTCCTTTGCTCCCAGTTTTTTTAATCCAGTGTAATGAATGTAAGATTCATCCATGATGTTGCATCAGTCAGCCCTTCTTTTGAGAAAGGGCTTCTTTCTCTGATTTTACTGAGGTGGAAACTCAAACTCAAACAAGAGGTGGGCAGTTTGTCTGACGGTCTCAGCTCACAAGTAGACCAACTAGGACTCCCACATTGATTTTATGCTTCCTAGATTACTTACCATGATGCAGCTCTTGGTGCTGAACTGAAAGGAAGGGAGCATTCACTCTCACTTTGCCAAACATTAATCATATGATGGAGGCGTACGGAACACGAGGAAAGAGCGTATTCTGATCATCTGATGAAAGGATCACTCTATGGCTTACAGGATGAGTACCTGATATAGCCAAACTGATCCGAACCCTTTGCCTCGATATTTGAATAAAGAATAGGGTAAAACCTTTTCTGTTATTAAAAGCTATTAGCTATGATGCTTTGATGCTTAGGACTGGCCAGAAGGCATGTTTCTTGTCTTATGGAGGAAATTTAAATAAAGAAAGAGGTTGACATACAGAGAAAAGCAACCTAAAACGCAGAAAATCCTCACTGTTTGAAACTCTGGTTACATTTGTTTTTTGAGGGCTAGCAGCATTCTTGTCCTTCCAGTGAACTGGTTATTTAACCCTTTATTTGATAACGTGAGATGCTTCATTATCTATGAGTAAATTTCCTCTAAGTTAGTTTGAGTTAGTTTTCTATCACTTGCAATCAAAAGACCCCTGAGTAACACATTTCACTTAAAAGAATTTAACTGGAATTAGTCATTTGCATAATGTTGCCACATCTTGTAAAATATCCTCAGTTTTCTTAGTAACTCAAGTTAAATATGCTGCATCGGTATTGTGCCAGGAAGAATGAAAGCCGGGTATTTACCTTTTAAAATAATCTTTGTTTCCATTTGGCATATGCAGAGGTTGAAATATTAACAGTGCATCCCAGGAGAAAACCTAGCTCTTTAAGGCCTATGGGTGATAAAACGTATTATATAAATACACTGTGTTCAAGATCAGCAAACTGTATACATTTTGTACTCATTTTTATGGAACATCTCCTGGCCCACTATAATAAATGTGAATAAAACTGCTGGGGAATGCTTTAATTCTTCTCATATCAAATGCGGGTAGTGAATAATGTCTTATATATTTTAGATCCCATTTTTGGAAGTGGAAAACTCATATGCAGGAAAGACTGAAGGTAGTTCACTTCCCGTTAAATACAACAAATGCCACAAGCAAAAGTAAGTCCTTCATGTTTCATGCAAATAAAGGCCCCATTTTTTGAGGATCAGTTCCTACTTATGTTATCAGTGGTACCAAAAGAACTATACAAGAAGCAGAAATTGACCCTTGGTTGAGTTTCTCTTTTTCTTCCTTTTGTTATTTCACTCCTGTTGATTTTAGTGTGTCCTTTGTTTTGCTGCTTTTTCTTCTGTCGTTGTTTCCCTGTTTTTTCTCATTTCCCCAGGGATTCTTGAGAGTAGAGTCCAGTCCTCCACCAGTCCTCCATTCCTCTTCATTATGCCCAATTGTGAACAAGAGGGAATGACCTTGTCACCTTTCCACAAGCAGAAGGAGCAGTCAAGGGTTTCCAGTTTGGATCTCCATGCTCCAGCATGTCAAGATGCTCAGAGGGTAAATGAATGGGAAACAGAGGGTAAATGAATTACCGATTTTGATTGTCTTCAAGATGTTAGCTCTTGCACACATGTAGCAATTCTTGATTGCTTAAGAGGTCCCTGGTGTGTTTTTGGCAAGTGAAGACCTTTACATGTGCCTGGCTCTGGGTCAAGTGACATGCAAAGTTCTGGGATTGCTTAAGTACTCATCTGCCTGTGTTTTCTTCCAATTCCTTAGAAAGAAAACTAAAACAAAGATTAAGAAAGAAAAGGGGTGTTGACCCTGGTGACCAAAATAATTCCTTTTAGATAAATTCCAAGATAAACTTCAAAATTGAAATGATAAGACATTCCTCAATGGAGTACTTGCAGAGAATAAGAACTAACACAGGCTTTCTTTAAAATCAGATTAAAAACCAACAGTCTGTAACCCTTGGAAATGTGTATGTATGTGTAGGTTTGGTTTCACCTTATGAGCTTAATAGTGATTATTAATGTGACTTTCAAATCTGCCCAGGATGAGGTCCTAAGTGAAACATAATCCTGAATAGAGGCTGCTTTTACTGGATGATATACTAATCCAATTAAGAAGGCACTTATGCATTAAAAGAAATAAACATAACTAGCTGAAAAAAATCAAAAATATAAAAAATTACTGAAAATGTTTTTCATATGTAAATGACCATGCTTCGTATTAGTTACATGTAGCCAAGATAACCAAGATAAGTATCTGAAATTCTAAATGGAGAGAGGAAAGAAAGGAGAACAGAAAGTATCTTGAGGATCCTAGGAAGCCACACCAATCTGCATCTCGGGGGATCCAAGCTTTTCTCTCTTGTCTAACAGGAACCATTCCTGTCTTTCATTTCCTAAGGGTCTCTAAGAAACAGGTACATACCCCACTAGGAGCTGGAAAGCAGAACATGTATTGTGTTCTCTTGGCTTAGGGCATACTGTTCCCTTTGCTCTATAGAAAAAGTGGTTCCTCTTCTCCCTTGCCATAAGATCATATATGAAATATAGCAACATGCTGTCAAACTCCAAATAAATAAAGGGCAAGAACAGTTATGAAACTTGATGATAGTTTGAAGTGGGATAGTGGATGGACAGTCCTCAGAAGCTGTGAAAGAAACCTCTCTGTCCCCTCCCCTGGTTTAGACCTGGCCACCCTGTCATGTGATACATGCTCAGGATCTAGTCTTAGAATGAGATAGGATATTCCCATATAAAGTCAACAATCTGAAAAGTGTATGAAGAAGAAGGAGGGGATGAGAAAGGGGATGCTTAGGCCACCTACTGCTTTGTGTAAACTAGCTTAATTGGTAATTTTTTTTTCCACTAACATCATTGATATTGAAGAAATGGGGTGTCATAGGGGATTAGTTGCAAGTGTCAGACATAATTTTGATCATGGAGCCCTTCAAGATTGCATGACGTTAAGTGGCTGGTGAAAGGTCCAGATAGGGCTTTGGGCATATGAAGCTCAGGGATAAGAAAAGGCCAACAAGATATAGAAAACATGGAGGAGGGTGAGAAATAAAAATACAAAGTGAAGTAGAAGAGTAGCTCAACAAGGGAGAAGAATAAGGATCCATTAAAATCTCAAAGTGCTCTCACTCTGTTATCCCTATTGTAGATACTATAAAGTTGTTGTTTGTTTCACATGGATTATTAAAAAAAAAACTTACCTATGATACTGAACACTTTAAGGGCTGGACCAGGCCATGTGTTTTATGCTTTCTGTATTCTATTACCTCTCTCAACCCAGTGCCAGGAGGAAGATCTACACCCCATAAATACTTATTTTTTGAGGGCTTGATTAGAGATGGCTAGAAGACTAAGCTCAAAATGAAAAAGATGGAAGAAACAGTTTCTCCTTTGCTCTATTTTTTTCCCCCAAGGGAATTTTTCTTCAATGACAATTTGCTGTTGGAGATGTTAAGAAAAAAAAAAAAAAAAAAAAAAAAAAAAAAAAAAAAAAAAAAAAAAAAAAAAGAAAGAAAGAAAGAAAGAAAGAAAGAAAGAAAGAAAGAAAGAAAGAAAGAAAGAAAGACAAAGAGGTAAAACTGATTCTCCTTCCCTAGTTCTCTGAGACTCCAAACTCTGTTGCCAGTGCAGGCAAGAAATTCATCAGCTTCTTAGGTGAAATGATTTCTCAGAGCCACTTTGGCCCTCACACTTGTTTGTGGACTCTACTTGTCTCTTGAACCTTTGCCATTGACAAAATCTTAAGCTAAGGACAGGACAAGGCGCCCATTGGACTAAGAACGAAACTCTGCCAAAAGGGAGACATTAGGCATGGGACACATGGGGCCACTATTTTCTTCACACTTGATGTTTAATAGGCCATGTGATATAGGTCTGAACTGTGATGGAAAAGAAGGTCTAGTTCAACATGATAAGGTTCTGAAAACATTGCTCTGACAAATGGTGAAAATTAAGTTTAACACTCGGAAGAATACTGAAGCATCAGATCTGGACAAATAAAAAACAGTAGAAGCTGCCCCTGCACCTGACAGTTATGTGAGACTTTCTCATCAGCCACCAAGAGGTTTATGGAGCAGCAATCTTTTCCTGGTGGTGGGGGTGGCAGACTGGAGGGCACCGTGTAAAGGTTTATGGGAGCCATAGAGAAAAATGGTGTTGGAATTTTTTCTTTCTCCCTTTCTCCCCTCCATTGCCCCTTTTTGTTTAGCTTAGCTAGTTCTGAAGTCTGCCATAGAAAAGGCCTTGATTATCAAATGTAATATTCACATAAGATTTTGCTGTTCAGCCTCGCATTGGGGAATATACAGGGCTTCAGTGTTCCTTAATAAATTACCTCTTCGTGTAGCAATTAACCCCCTTCTGTGAAGGTTCAGTGTTTCCTTGGTCCCGTGCCAGTGCTAACAGCTATGGCTTAGCATTCTTTTTAATGGGCTGCATTTACTGCTGAGAGTGGGGAAACATAAAATATTAACACTTAAGCATCTTTTACACTTCTTTGAACGTGAGATTACGTTGAAAATATAACTGACTTTTCATTCTTAAACCTGATATTTGCTTAGAATTCCACTGGACCCATGAAAATGTTTCGGTAAGTGGTTTCTGTTGATTTATTAACTCCCATGAAAGCCTCATGGAAATCCCTTGCCACCAAATATTTAATATGTTTTATGCATGCTTACAAAAGTCTTGTTTACCAATTCTGGCTTTCCCACATTTTTAAGATAATAAATGATTTGGAGTGCAGCATGACGTACTTCTGTTTTTCTCCTTCCAAACTATCTGTTGGGGAAAAGAGGACTCGAACTGATTGACAGGTACAGGGAAAGTTGACTTGGTCTCTCCATTACAAATCTATTTGTTGTTATCTTCACTCAAGTGTGTGTGTGTGGTTTTTTTTTTTGTATTACCTTTTCTGTATTACCTTTTGATGTGAAGATTTAATGAGATGAATAATGTGGAAATGTTTGTCATCTGTATATTATTTATTCTTCATTCTTTATATGGTAAATACATGTATGTGTGTGCGTATATATATATATATATATAGACATACAATACAGTTGGCTGTCCACATCCATGAATTCAACCAACTGTAGATAAAAAAAATTTGGAAAAGATAATAATACAACAATAAAAAGTAATACAAATAAAAATATAGTTTAACTATTTACATAGAATTTACATTGCATTAGGTATTATAAGAATTCTAGAGATGATTTAAAGTATATGGCAAGATGTGTGTATGTTACACACAAGTAGTCTGCCATTTTATATAAGGGACTTGAACATCTGTGGATTTTGGTATTCATAGGGATCGTGGAACCAATCCCAGGTGGATTCTGAGGGATGACTGTACATATGTGTATATATATACTACATATACAATATACACGGTATATATGTCTACATAAACACTACATATATAAACACTGTACATGTGTGTATATATATAGTATATGGACAGTATTTATGCACACACATATAATATACACACTACATATACTATACAGAGAACAACAATTAAGTAACATACATATAAATGTCTATGTCTGTGTATGTACACATATGCAAACACACATATCTATTTATTTTAGTGTCTGCTTTGCAAAACTAGAGTAATAGAGGTGAAACTAATTTCAAGAGTTTTTATGCATCCATCTTATTGTTTCAGATGGTTAAAAATCTTAATTCATGGAGATTGATCTATTCTTTGTTATATCGAGAGAAAGCTATTACATAAAAATAAACAATTTTAATAACCACGTGATAATTTCTCATAAACTAAATAAATTTAATTTTCTAATATTTGTTTCTTTTCTTTTGCCTTCTTTTTTATCTTTGCATTTCTGCAATAGAACTTACATATTTAATGGTTATTAAATATGTATAGATTGACTGGTGGTGAGCTTTATTCTGGTTCTTCTAAACATTATTTTGTGTACTAATGTTGCCTCTGACATGTCTTCTGATGTTTAGATAATCTGACAGTTTAGACAATTTGCCTTATAAATTAGTTTTATAATTGAATATAAGTTTCTTTCCTTGTAATCATTATTTAATACTGCTGAAAGTGAAAATGAAAACCATGTTGACTTCCTCCCTTTATAAAAATGAGATTCAAGTGTTGCTTAAATTTTAAATATATCTACTTTTTTTCTTGCTTACTATACTAGCACTCTTTTAAAGCTTTCTCCCTAAAATGGGATCATTTTAGCTCTCTAACACTGGGGCTGGCAAACCTTGGACCATGGCCCAAGTTCACCTCTGCCTGTTTTATACATAAAATTTTATTGGCGCACAACCACACCCATTCATTTATGCATTGTCTATGGCTGTGTTCATGCCACAACAGCAGAGTTAAATAACTGTGACAGAGACTCTATCACTCACGATGCTGAAAATAGTTACTGTCTAGTCTTTAGAGGAAAGGTTTGCCAATATCTGCACAGAGATGGACATTTAGCAGCATTAGTGATGCTGCTATGAAAACAAGCCTTCATATCCTTGTTTAATATGTTGTTAGGTATCTTAATAAACTCATCCATTTAGTAATAAGTATATTAATTTAATCTCTATTAATAAATTATTATAATACATTTATCCACTGATAAATGCATCCAATTCAGGGACAGTTTCAATATACATTTGAATATTTCATATTATACATGTTTACATTTAATTGCTTGTGTCCAAGATAATTATCTTTTCTAGACCTGGAATCTGCCAAAAGTTTTTCAAAATCTGAGTTCTATTGCCTTTTTTATTGGGTTACAGAAATATTGTTTTACATGATAATTAAAATTCTGGCTTTGGGTGTCTGATAGGTCATGATGAAAAGCAAGATCTGCCACTGAATGACTGTTAGTACCTGCTAAGCGCCTAGAAAGGAATACATAAGCTTTGGTATGTCACGTAAACTCTCCAAGCCTTATTTTCTTCATTTATGAAATGGAGCGAATGAGAGTGTCCATCTCACAGGTTTAATTTGATAATTAATTTAAATAAATGTATATTGTCTGGGCGCGGTGGCTCACACCTGAAATCCCAGCACTTTGGGAGGCCAAGGTGGGTGGATTACTTGAGGTCGGGAGTTCGAGGCCAGCCCAGCCAAAATGGTGAAACACAGAAATTAGCCAGGCATGGTGACGGGAGCCTGTAACCCAGCTACTCCGGAGTCTGAAGCAGGAGAACCGCTTGAACCCAGAGGGTAGAGGTTCAAGTGAGCCAAGATAGTGTCACTGCACTCCAGCCTGGGTGACAGAGTGAGACACTGTCTCAAAAATAAATACATAAATAAATAATAAAAATGATATAATGATGTTCATGGATTAAGGCCAGAGCACATGCCGTATGCTCCATACATAATTAGTATGTTTTTCTATGATAAATGAAGTAAATGTACAATAAAAAATAATTACAATAACATTATAGTTGCCTCTATTCTTCACCTAACATATTCCATATAGTCCATAGTCTTATTCCAAACTCAGTGGCCTTGGCTGCTTCTTTCACTCATAAAGCTCAGCAGTTCATTCTGAGCCATAATGACATGATGTGAGGCAAAACAGAGTTCCTAGTTTATTTACGTTTCTTAATTACTCTCCCTCATTCAGTCTCGCTGTCTCCAAGCACAATTAAAATGCTATGTGCTTCTCTAACATGCCAAACAATTCTTGGTCCCCAACCACACTAGAATCTCAAACTGATGAAATGATTAAGGGAGAGGAAAATCTCAGAGGTGCCCCATGGTGGTATCAAGAATGCTCACATTCATGTGGACACGTGGGAATTCGAATGGTGCAATCCACATTCTGACAATGCTGTGTAGCTGAAACACTGTCAGGGCAGATTCTTATTCATCTGGCAGTTTTTGGTGTTTATACTATGCTGGCATTTTTATATTTTACATAGTTGTTGTAGTATCTGAAACTCTATCATTAGAGAGCCATTTCTCTGAGGATAGTCTTCTCTCTACAAAATAAGCAAGTGCTTTTTTTGTAGCAATACTTTTTCCCAGGTAAAAAATAATTTCTCCTTCCACTAAAGTTGCCACATTTTACTTGCTTTTTCATAGTATGCATTATATACTACCTTATAGTCATGTGCAGATTAATCTGAATAATTTCCCCATCCAGTCTCTATACTTCTTAAGAGACCTGGGTATGAACTACACATGCCTAACTGTCAGTGTGGTCCAGACACTACCTGCACATAGGCATTTTTCAGCAACTGTTACCAAGATAAAAACTGTTTATTTCCACAAGACCCGATCTCTGAAAAAAAAATTTGCTTTAGAAGAATTCTAATACCAGTTAATGAAAGTTATACTATATTGATCAAATAATCCTTTCTGCCATGGATTGAATGTGATATCCCCCTCAAATTCATATGGTGGAACCCTATGCCTCAATGGGATAGTATTTGGAGGTGGGGCCTTTGGGAGGTAATTAAGGTGAGATAAAGTCATGAGGGTGGGGCCTGCATGATGGGACTAATCCTTTTATGAAAAAAGGAAGAGATAGGAGATCTTGCTTTCTCTGTCATGGGAGGACACAGCGAGGAGACATCTGTCTGCAAACCAAAAAACAAACCCTCACCTGGAACCAAATGGCAGGCACTTTGATCTTGGACTTCCCAGTCTCTAAACTGTGAGAAATAATTTTTTATTTGTTTAAGCTGCTCAGTTTATTGTATTTTTGTTACAGCAGCCTAAACAGATGAAGACATCATCTTCTGAATGTTTACTTTCCACAAATACTGTTGGGTGGCTAGTCCTGTGCCCATGCCTGGCCCTCTTCTCCTTTGCCCATTTGCACTTTTAGATCTGCCAAATTATTGCTTACCTTTGCAGGATTCCTCGAAGCTATGTGTAGCCATGTGACACAGATCTGGGCAATAGAATATAAGAGGAATCTGCTGGGACTTCTGAGGAAGCCTTCAATTTCCTCACAAAAGGGATAGATGTCCCTAGCACCAGGCTTCCGCCTTCATTTCTGACTTGAACAGGGACCTGATGCCTGGCCCTCTGTTCCATCTTGTAGGGAGATGGCACTCTTCGGTGTTAAGAACGGCGAATGGCTTACAAACTTTGTTCTGTCTGCCTCTTTCTTGACACGTTCCAATCTTGTAATGTAATTTCCATTAACTCATCTATATTAGTGGGTCCTAATAGAAATAGGTTATCTCAGCCTCAAGAGAAATAAAGCTGGCAGGTAAGGTTTGTGGCACTCTGAAAATTACCCTGAGATATATGTGAACTTATATGGGACTTGGAGAATTTGTTTGGGGCCCTGCCTTTTGACATACTTCTGTTAGAATAAAAAATTTAGCATATAATATCCTAAGGACAAAAAAATCCATATATTAGGAATTTTAAAATTTCATTTTTTAATTGTGATGTACGTATGCCTAAAATAAATTTCACCATTCTAACCATAAAAAAAGTGGTGCATGGACAGAGGAGCATGGTTCCTTGACAACACTGTTGAGCTCCTTAACTCACTTTAGTAACCAGGTACCCCAAACTTCATGTGAAATCATACAATGAACCTCCCCCCGCCCCTTTTTTTTTTTTTTTTTTTTTTTTTTTTTTTTTTTTTTTTTTACCATTGTTTAAGTTGTATTTAACGCTGCTTGAAAACCAAATGTAGTCTTAACTATTGAATAGATGATAACAAATTCGGCAGGATTCTACTAAAACACTTAGGAGATGCGACTGGAACTCATACTCTAAACTAACTATTGTGTATAAAGAGTAAGCAAAATAAATAGCACAGTGTTTAAGAACAGGGGTTTAGTTTTGATCACCAGCCCCACCTGACCCACTAATTTACTTATGTAAGCTATTTTCTCTTCCTAAAGTTCAATTTCTGTATTTGTAAAATGGACAGGATTATGTAATAAAAAAATATAAGAATTAAATAAGAAAAATGCATAGAAAACATCATTTGGCACATAGTAAGTACTCAATAAAGATTAGCTTTTTAATATTTATGATTTTATAGTATGAAGTCATGCTAACGGACTTAATTTATGAAATCTGTTATGTTTTATTGAGGTTCTACTGTACGAATTCACAGCAATTCAAACTTTTAGATGCTATACTGTCCTGCCTTGATCTGACACCCATAAATCAACTCAATTTTATTTACTATGTCTTTCAAAAGTGACATGAAATGATACTAGTTCTATGTTTATTATGCTATTATTATTATTTTATTTCTAGCATAATTCCAGTTTATCACAGTTCAATTAGTTCAAAATCAAAAATTCATTACAGTGAAGTTTATTAGAATTAATTGCCATTACTATTAATGTCAAATGCCAAAGTGAATTTGAATTGCCCCATCCATTCACACGAATGCTGGTTACTTCTCTTGCCCATTCAATGTTTCAAGTTTTTATTTGTTCATTTTAAGATTAAGAAAAAACCCTTAGTAGATTTCTTTCTTTCTTTCCTTTCCTTCCTTCCTTCCTTCCTTCCTTCCTTCCTTCCTTCCTTCCTTCCTTCCTTCCTTCCTTCCTTTCTTTC
>NW_016804690.1:5237211-5309389 GCF_001698545.2 Rhinopithecus bieti
TTCTCTCTCTCTCTCTCTCTCTCTCTCTCTCTCTCTCTCTCTCTCTCTTTCTTTCTTTCTTTCTTTCTTTCTTTCTTTCCACTCAGTTTGGGAGCACTCTTATGCCTGGTTAACACATCTAAAACAGGAGACACTAAATGGAACACAAGTATGATTTATATGAGACAGAATGAAAATAAAAATCACACCCCACTTAGAGGAAGAGACTGGGACCTAGTCAAAATAGTCAGAGATGAAAGCTTAGCAACTTCGCACATTTTAAGCACTGCCTGGAATTCTGACTGATGGGATATTCTGGAAGGAGGCTTAAGCAAATAAGTAGGCTAAGAGGAACACTGAAGTTGTTTCATGCTGTGGCTGTTTTAATCTTTGGGCATGAACTAATAATTATTTTCATAGGAAGTGGGGGCAGAAGTAACCAGGGGATTTCTGAGGCCCATAATGGACTTCTGTGGTGTGAGCTGAGAATCTAATATTATACCACAAGATTACCAAGCTCACCATCTCTTCTGACCAGAGAAAATTTTAATTCACATTCCAGCGTCAGTGTGTCCTTTTGGCTTGGGTCTGCAGAGGGGGACTTCATCTCACTGCCTGGGCTTTCGAATAAGTAAAATGGTATTAGCTGTTGTCATAGAGGCAAACCTTAAGAGATTGACTGAATCCAAGGCTTTTAGGGAGGTATGCATAAGATGCTTCTATAGTTTAAAGTCTGTTTCTTTACAGGTACCTGAGATTAATTATCCAAAGCAGAGGAATAAGTCTCAAGTCTCTGCTTACTTAGAAGAATTTAAAGCTATCCAGGGAATACAGAAAAACAGTAAACACCTATCCAATTACATTCTTTTGTTTGCTGACCAATTTAGTTTAAGACTTTTTTTTTTTTTTTTTTTTTTTAGGATGGAGGACTTTTTACTAGTCATCCGCAGGTTGGGAGTGCCAATGGTGGATTTTGGCTCACTGCAACCTCTGCTTCCTGGGTTCAAGTGATTCTCCTGCCTCAGCCTCCTGAGTAGCTAGGATTACAGGCCCACGCCACCACACCTGGCTAAACATTTTTGTGTTTTTAGTAGAGACAGGGGTTCACCATGTTTGTCAGGCTGGTCTCGAACTCCTGACCTCGAGATCTACCCACCTGGGCCTCCAAAAGTACTGGGATTATAGGCATGAGCCACTGCGCCTGGGCCATTTCTTAAATTAATAACATAAGTCGACGTATCTGAGTCTGTTCTCTCTTATATAAGAAACTCTTTGAGGACAGTCTTTTTGAAACTTACTCTACTGTGACTTTGCCTAGCTCCCCGCACCTTATGACCAGGGTGACATTAAACGTGTCTGTAATGGAGAATGAAGAGGAAGAAAATGTTCGAGTTACTAGAATGACCCCTTATTATCCCGTTACATTATTATTTATTTCAAACCCTGTATCTTTTTTTCCTAAACACATATATGACATAAATATTATCTCATTTCTCTTCATCTCCTCCTTGCAGGTACAGGATATTAAAAATAATAATGTCATCCTGAGGTTTACTAGTTTCAAAAAGGAGATTCTTTGTGGTTTACATATTTGGTGGGGCATTTGATATAAGAATATCCCCTAAGTTAAGCCCTGTTCCTTGACATCATAGTTTTCCTACATACCACAGCTAGATTAATCTTCCTAAGGCATTATTTTTATTGTGTCAGAAATGAGCCTTTGTTTCTGCTGTCCGTGGTGTAGTTTCTTCTGCAATCTGGCTGGCACTAACTTTCAAGCCTCGTTACTCCTTTACTTCAACTTGAGTACTAAGGTTCAGACAAACTTGGTTGCTAATTATTCTTCCAACATATTGTGTAATCTTTCATTTGTGAGTTTTTGGTTGTCCTTCACTTTGGAACCCCCTGTCATCTGCCTCTGTGTCAATCTGGTTTATGCATCATGGTTTAAATTAAAAGCCCTTTCCTCCAAGAGTCCTGTTTTGGTCACATCAGATCTGATATTTTTCTTTTCTAAACTCCTAGGGTATTCCACTTGCACCACTATTGGTTCACTTTTTACTTATTGCCCTTTATTAAGTTATTTGAAAACTGACTTTCATTAAATTAATGTGCATTTATTAACCACCCTCTCTGTGTCAATGGCTGTCCTAGGAAGAAGAAATATTATAAGTGACCTATACTCATGAAGCTCCAGGATATCTCTCCTATTAAATTGTGAACTCACCAGGGCCATAGACAATATCCATTTTGCTTCTGTATTCCCAAAGGACAGTGCTTTGGACGTGGAAAACAATTAATAAGCTGTTAAGTAAATCAGTGGCTTTTAAGACTCAATGCCGTCTTTTAGCCAATATTTTGTAATGCCCCTTTTGCTATACTGTAAAAGAGGTAAAAAATGGTATACTCTTTTTACATATAAAATTTTGAAAATATTAATAAAATATCTATACATAAATTTATTGCCTTCAAAAGGACAAATAAAAGAAAACATTTTATCACAAAATAACATGCATTTCATTATGTAAGTGCTTAGACATGACTACTTAGAAAATATAGTGAAGTAGTCAGATTCTTGCCCCAACTTCACAATGAATAAGTTTGGGTTTTTCAATAAGAAAGTAAGAAATCATTCCCTACACGAAAAGCAGGAAAATGAAATAGTAGAGCTATGAGTGACACTAAATAAAAAGCAGTGTTTGAATAGGTTATACTAACCCAGATTCATTTGTGTATAATAAAGGAAGGAGAGACGTAACTTTAATTGAAGTTGAGATAACCTGCCAAGAAAAATTGCAGACCAACAAAGTGGAGAAAATGAGGAATTAGACTGTCCAACAAATGAGCTGTATCTCACTTGTAAGTGGAGGGTCAAAATAATTCATATGGAATGACCTAGGGCAAAGTAATGACAAAGTAGCACAGAAAACATATCTTCTATTTTAAAATCCTGCCATGTGGTGGGGAATACTTTCAGTTTCTGGTATTTATTAAGAATTTGAAGACCAAATATTTTGGCAGGTGGTAGGGAGCAGAGAGTGGATTAGGAAAAAAAAAAAGTAATACCTATAGGAGGCTGTAGAAAACTGTTTTACGATATGCTTCTGGGGGCAGTATTAGCAAAAAATTAAAATCCATAGGCAACTCACTTCTGCTTCTGGTTACAACTGAGGACGTAGTTCCTGTGGTAAAGAATGCATATCTGTACAAACTAGATGAAACAAATGTTTTCAGGTGTTCGACAATAGCCAGCACAAGACTGTGATGCCTGAGAGAAGAAAGACCAGTAAGATGTGGTTTACAATTTGGAGGCATGTCCTGGAACTATGGCACAGAAAGCAGGAAGCTAAATGAAGCACAGCCATCTTGCTGAGCTGAGGAGACAGAGATCAAAGCCTAGAGATATCAGAGAACCACAGAGAAAGGAGAGATGAAGAGAAAGTTCCAGAAATCTACATCAAACGTCCCTTTGAATCTAGCATGTAACTCCATGAGACTACAGAAAAACAACTATGGGGGAAAGAACAAGTACCCAAGAACTAGAAACTGAGCAAGGGTATCCCATCTTTTGGCTTGAGCAGGGGTGTCCAATCTTTTGGCTTCCCTGGGCCACATTGGGAGAAGAAGAATTGTCTTGGGCCACACATAAAATACACTAACACTAATGAAACCGATGAGCCAAAAAAAAAAATTGCAAAACAATCTTATAAATGTTTTCAAAAATTTTATGGATTTGCATTGGGCCGCATTTAAAGCCGTTTTGGGCTGCAGGTGGCCCGTGGGCAGCAGGTTGGACAAACTTGTATTCAAGCATGCACATGGCTGAGAAGTGGGTAGGGTTTGAGTTTAGTTTAGTCACAGTGGAAACATCTCATTAAACTCTTAGAACATTCAGCAGAGACCCTAGCAAAGCCATGTCTTAGGAGCAGTCCCCACATAGTTACTCAAGGCTTGACCTAATAAAGCTTAATAACAAGACTCAAAAGAATCAAACTAATCCTCAAATAATTTAATTGATACTGGAACAAAAATTCAATGATCTCTAAAGAAAGATAACAAAATTTAAAAAATCAGCGATCTAATCAAATCAATCAAAATGTGCTTGACACACAAACAGAAAAAGATGACCCATAATCTGGAGAAAAAAATAATAGAAACAGACTCTGAAATTGTAGAAATGTTGGAATTAACAAGTATTTAAATAAAAATATACATGTAAAATAGGGATTTAAAAAATGAGAGATGAAAAAACAATATCTGAAAGAAAAAAAATTCACTAGATGGGCTTAATAGCAGAAGAGATACTGGGGGGAAAAAAGGTCAGTGAACGTTAATACATAACAATAGGAATTTTCCACACTGAAGCATGGAAAGAAAAAGACAGAAAGAAAAAGCAGATTCTCACTTAGCTTTGTGATCACGTAAGAGGTCTAACAAATGTGTAAATTGGGGTCCTAGGAAAAGAGAAGAATTCAAAAAATTTGAAAAAGTAATGCTCAAAAGATTTCCTGATGATGAAAACTATAAACACACAGGTCCAAGAAACCTAACATACCCCAAGTAGGACGAACATAAATCCCCATGACATGAGTTTAACTACGTAACAAAAGTGCACATGTACAACTGAACAGATAATTTTTTTTTTAAAAAAGAGGCACATTATAATGAAATTTCTGAAAATAAGTGAGAGAAAACAATCTCAAAAGGAGCCAGAGGAAAAAAGACACATTATGTGCCAGGAACAGAGATAACAATTAGCACTGACTTTATCAGAAACAAGACAAGCCAGAAGACAAGGAAGGAAAGAAAAACAAACCTCTGTTAATTAAGAATCCTCAATCAGCAAAAACATCCCTAAAAATGGAGATGATAAAAGACATTTTCACACAATAGAAAGTTGAGGGAATTGTTCCCTAAGTATTACAAGAAATGTTCATGAATATTCTTTAGTCTGAAGGTGAAGGTTACCACTGAGAGACTTGATCAACATGGTAGGACATTGGAATTGGTAAATGTGAGGCAAATATTAAAGACTTCTCATTTTTCAATTTCTCCAAATGTTTGTAACTATATAAAGCAAACAAGGTAGTGTGGCATTTGTAATATATGTAGAAGTGAAAAATCAATGGCGATAATATCACAAAGAACAAGGGGAAAATGAAAAAATCCTGCTGTAAGCTTCTTGTGTTACTTGTAAGGTGAGTATAATATTATTTGAAGGCAGACTGTGGTAAGTTGAGATGCACATTTAAATCATATATAATGTTTTAAATGAAAACATAAACTATCTCTGATTCTAACTTTCTAAGATAACAAGTGGCTCAATAAATATTACATTTAGCAAAGAATGGGCAACCCAAACAAAATAAATACGCGTTTTTTTGGCAGCACAAATTTCCTATCATTAAGCTATGATACATATACACTGTACATATACAGAATAGAAATAATATGAAAGACTTTAAAAATAAACCTTAAAACAAAAGTATATTTGTTTCATGCGACTCCACTAATTTGATATTTGTTTTGGAATTTGTTCACACTGTTTATATTTGTTATACATTTTTAGACTTCTTTACAGTGACCATTGCAATATATTTATAACAACTGTAGTTTGTAGTAGTTTGTAGTAACTGTGATGTAGCACTGAAACTCATTCTCCCTAAATAGTAAGTTCAAAATGCTCTAATAAGTAATTCAACTTCTTTCTTTAAATAAGTGGGTTTGCAGGAGAAACGTGAGTGAATACACACAACAGATAATGCCTTATGGAAAAATAGATAAAAAATAGATGAAGATTATGGAAAAGTCTAAAATTTTAACACTAACAATGAGACACTTGAAAAAGATTCAAGGGAAAGTGACGAAGATTGAGCAGAGGCCAAATTTTAAAAATGCAAATGAAGGAGTCCCTGAAGAACCAAATAAAAGCCTAGAAACAGGACAAATCCTAACAGTATAATTTGAGGAACTTTTCCAAAATAGCAACAACAATAATAGCAACTGCATATTGAAAGAATATGTCACATATCTGAGAATATTAAGCCAGACAATCAATACTAGGATGTATTCTAGGGAAATTTTTAGACATAATAAAGGTGTGATACAAAAGTGACTTTTAACTGTAAAGAGGAGAAGCCAACTGTTATGAACAGGCGAGAACTTCGGATATCTCCATCCCATGACCCCTTGAAGGAAAATATTAAAGAATGAGCATGACATAACCAAAATCACTAGTGATAATCATGACAAGCACTGGTGGTAAGCATTAAATGTATAGTTATAGAATTAGAACCAAATGAGGGTTAGAAAGAAGGGATTATAATACGTAATAGCTATACGCCCTGGCAATGTAGACATCAGTCCTTTAAACAGATTAATAGGAAGATTGAATCAATGTTAAATGATGTTAAAACTATTTTCATTAAACATATTGTTCATTAAACATTACATTAAAATTGAAAAAAAAATCAAACAAACAAGAAAAGGAGTGGGGTAACTTTGTGATTAGAATGATTAAATTCTTGGGCCCCTGTCCTTTCTTCCTCCCACAGGGAACTCTGTAAATGTTGGCTGACATGCCCTTTTTCCATTCCAAATGAATAGATCATGCATTAATCACTAATTCATTCAGATAGTTACATTTCATCTTTTGGTAGCATCCATATGAGAGTAATGTATTTCCAAATAGTATTACACTTAACTTCATTCGGCAGCTGGAAAGAAGAATAATGAAAATGTTCAGTGACAAAGATTATTTTAAATAAATCTAAGTTTCTTGATAATTCCCATAAATATTTCTTTCGCATTGATGTGATTGATTTCATTTCCTTGCATTTCAAAATTACCTCATTTAACTTTACAACATTTTTCAGCATTTTAATTTTGGTATTGTATTTGTCACTAATTTATCAATGATGAAATGAAATAATGCTACAACAGTGTCAAATAGTAAGCATAAAATTGATAAGCAGTTCCCTCTGAAGAGCTATCTTATAAGAAAAACTTACTTATTATGTTAGATAAAATTTTTAATATTTTTGTCAATTTGTAGGTTTCTAAATAATAATTCGTAGACGTCTTAATTTTATTAATTTAAGACTAAACAATATATTGATTTCTGAAATGTTTCACCAAGATTCTTACCTACTAGTCATTGATGAAACATAGAAGGAACTGCTAAAACATGGTGGTATTTTAATTTGTTTACAAAAGCCTTTTTGGCAAATCACAGCTGGTCCCATTTCCTATGATACAATCAATGACTGGAAAGGAAATTATTTTTCTGTTTAATATTTTTAAAGAATTCTAACTACTGACATACTTTTTTTGTACTTGATCCGTACTTTTGAAAATATTAGTTTATCTACAACTCTTTTATTCCTTGCAGATCCTTTGTATATGAGCAGTAAGTCTTCATTATCATACAAGATTCTTTCATATACTTGACATAAAAATTTACTTGTTGCAGTGCATTACATGGCTAATCTTTCAACACTGCCATCAACTCTTCTTGATACAGTAACACTGCTCAAAAGAAAGGTTAAAAACAATTATTTGCATTTTTTCCATGATCATTTTACTAAATTCTTGCATAGCTAGTAAAGTTAGCTTTTCTCCAATATTATGTAGCTTACCACACTTTAGCAATAATTTGTATTGCTAAGATTCGTCCTTTTTCTGATTAAAAGACTATTTGTGAGTATTCCATGGACAAGATCCCTTGGAAATGTGACATACTTTTGATAACTTTATTACGATGTTTCTTTGTAAAATGTTTCTTTAATCTCCATGACTTTGTTACTTCATTAGAAAAAACACACTGGGAGAGAAGGCATTTCCATAACTTCTCTTTTATGGGCAAATCTATATAATCCAATTTCAAATTGTCAGCTGAATCTTGTTGCCATTATCTTTTATGTTTGATATTTTGAAACAAGATCTAACGATACATATGTATACATATGTTCAATCATCACGAATGGAACAACTACTAGTGTAAACGATAAAAGTATCTTGTATTGGAAACAAAAATCCTATGACCTGAGTTTCTCTTGGTGGCATAATTTTCCAAAATGTTGAGCAAATCTTTGTAAGGTAACAATGTACAGTCTTCTCTTCATTCATACAGTAGCTGCATTTTTGGAAAATTAATATATATACAAACTGTTAAACAGATTACTTAATTTAATTATAAAGGAATTAGGGTCAAGCTTCAGGTAATTGTACCAGTTAAAAGTGTTTTAAATATATTTTTTTCTAATCTGAAGGTGTGGAACAATTTTTTTGTGGTTTGGTTCTTCCCTGAACATCATAAGGCATCTAGCATTCCTGGTCTCTTCTCACTAAATGCTAGAAACCTCCCAAACTTTGTCTCAACTGAAAAATTATGACCGATTTCTGAAATGTTTCCTGGAGATTTCCCATCGAATGATGCTGGGTAAAAGAATAATTGTGAATTGAATGTGGGCGATCCTTTAGGGTTACATGCTTAGGGTTGCACATTCCAAGCCCTGCCTATAAATGCTGGATGGAGGGAATGAGTGGGAGATGTGATCCAGGCTGTGCTCAGTCTTACCCGGAAGAAGGGAGTAGGCACCAGTTTTTTCTTCTGTAAAAGAGTATCTTCCTCTTGCCAAGAAGTCATCCAGAGGGGCCACTGTTTTCTTATTTTTATGAAGGCACTGTAAAATCAAATTATGTACAAAATGGGCAAGCAGGTGCATCCACATCTAATTAAATATATATGGATACGAAGTAAGCAAAAAACCTTCCAACTTTTAAAATGGAAAAACTATTTGTCTACAATATTTTCTTTATTTCAACAGCATTGTAATTGTGGGTAAATGTGTGTTATAGCTTCTCACTGATCATTTGAGAGACATGGAGGGCAGAGGGTGGATGAAATTACACGCAGCCATCTTTTACATCAACTCAGAGCTTCAACTTTTGCTCATTTGTACCATATATCATAGCTGGCTTTCTAGTGAAAACTTAATGCATCATTGACTAATTGTTAATAGTTTTGTTACAGGTTGGGGGTATGCATAGAGATGAATCCTATCTAAATATGTGAATAGGTCATATTTTCTAATCATTCTTTACTGAAAACACTAGACATGTTTGTTTTGTTTTACCATGACATTTATGCTGATCTTAGTCTCTTCTATATAATCCTAATTTGCAGCCAGGGTTGAGGGCCTCCTGGCTGGAGTGGTGGCACTGAAGCTGTAGCCTGGAATAGAGAATGGTGTGTATCTGTTGTTTCTTCTAAATAGCACAGTATAGTGACCTCAGAAAACTAGAAAGAACGTGGGTCCAACTCAGGAGTAGCAGCATCACAATAGAAGGAAACTTGACTGAGTAGATCTAGGTGATAAAAAAATATTTCTAAAGATTGTTTTCTGAGTCACTATTGCCACTGAAAAATAAAGGTAACAAGCCCCAGGAAAAGTTTTATTTGGCCGGAGTCCTCATCCAAGCCCAGTTCTGACACTTCTAGACATTCTTGGCAACTTGGCAATGAAATATCTTCTATTATGGAAAGGCTGTGTTCTTGAATACATACTAATTCCTCTCCATGATGTCTAGGGCCAGTTACCACATGTAGTTGTTGCAGCCTATACTGGGCTCCACTTCCTACTGGCTTAGTTCCTCTGCCCCAGTCTTTCCTCTTCCCTGACTCCCACCTGTGGACTAGTAGGTACCTCCTCAAAGAAACTGCTCAATGCCTCTGCTCCAGACCTCTTTGGACACCATGTCTCTGAGTCACACATGTATGTCTCTTAGCCAGAAAATGCACTAGGGCTGAGCGTGGGGGAAAGAGGGTGTAGTTGCAAGTTGCAGTTAAAGAAGGCAAGGGAATGCCCCTTTATCCTAGAGTTTCCTTGCTTTCTGGAGCATTGAGTCAGAAATTCTGGGTCTGTTACATGTTACTAATAGGGGAGATGTATCATGAAGGACTTCAGTGTGCAGGTTCTAGAACCAAGCAGATCTGAATTTGAATCTTAGCTCTTCCACCACCTGTGTGAATGACCCTCCTTAAACTCCAACTACTTCACTCAATGGGGATAATACTAGCTACAATGTGAGTGACTCCCATGCACCCCTTTTTGAAGGTGTCTTAACCCAAATGTGTAGATACTAATCCCAAGGCCCCAGATGTAGTTCAGATGTTGACTTACTGAACCCTCATGGAGTCTCTCCCAGACAACCTGAAGCCAGTACCTCAGATACCCCTAAGGCAAATGAGAGCAGAACTGGACTCCAGGCTACTTGTTGTGTTAGAGTAAATACTGTGTTAGTTAGAGGAAACAGGCTACTTGATGTGCAAACAGAACAAATAAAAATATTGAAGAAGAAATGTTCTGTGATTTAAAATTGTCAGAAAATATCTTAATAGCTTGAATTCAGGCAATTCTGGTTTTCATCTAGAGAACAGGAAAAAAAAATAGATGATGACAAGCACTACTATAGAACAGAGATTATAAGTAGAATTAACATACTTTTGGTTGTTTTTCCCTAGTGGATTTGAATGTAATAATGCTTTATTTTTTGGGTGGGTGGGGCTGGGCATGAGGAGGAGGATGATATTCTCTTTGAAAATGCCCCTTTTAGAAGCATGCCTTTATTTCTTTGTTTGAGAGTGCATGCACAAATGCAAAAACCTAATCAACGCATTTATTTTTAGGACAATAATTTCATTGCCATGAGTCTCCTTCTTAGAATAAGGCAGGTTATTTTGCTAATTGTTTGGCACCCTGGCATCACCTGATGCTAATCACCAGACACAGGACACCTCGCAGCTCTAGGCAGCAAGTTAAAGTGATTGAAGGGAGAATTGGCTTGGGTTCTCTCCTTCTCCTGGCCCCCAGGCTTTTGTGTGGTTTGGGGCTGCTTTTATGAGACAGAGAGATTTTCTTTCAGAAAATAGGGTGAACTGAAAAGTCCTTTGTATCTTCCATAACCTGGGGAGAGGGGTTTCAAATCTCCTTAGTCTGGAAGGCAAGGGTGGCTGAAAGCTAACAAAGAAAACCATTTTAAGCTTGATGAACTGAGAGAAGGGAGACTATTTGAAGTTCTGGAAAAGTCCCAGAAGGTGGCTTTTCTACCTTTTAATATAAATGTGTGACTAGACTCTAAGAGCCAACTTGATCTATGTGCTCTTGGTGGGCACAGGCCTTGAAGGCTGCTACTGTTAGCAGCGAAGTGTCATGTGCACCCTCTCTTGAGACCGAGCCAATGATGGGGCCTTATGCTGGACTGGTTTATGCATGTGCTAGAACAACCTTTAGAATCACCTAATTAAACATATTATAATGTCAGCTCACGGTGCAAACACTTTCTCTTAGAAAAATATAATACTTATTCTGGAATGGGAAAAGATTTTTTTTTTTGCATTTAATATCAGCAATTTATTAAGCTTTAGATTTTTTTTATTAAAATTCTACCTTTTGTATTTTCCCAAGGTTCTTGATTAATTTTCAAAGTGTGGAAAGAAATCTTGGGCTTCCCACCTCCTACCACCAGCTTCTCGCTTCTTCCTCCACTCTAGTGAAATCATGCAATCCCAGCACTTGGAGGGGAGCTCTCTTTGAACTGCTGCTTCTGAGGCCCTGGGGTGGAGTTGATTATTTTGCACGGGGCATTAAAATGCCAGACATCAATTTCTTGTCTCCTGGTGAAGATATCTATACATTGAAGAGGTGTGCTTCAACCCTTTTCAAAGAATTTTTGCAAGTGCAAATTATGGGAACCCGAGAGAATTAACTATATTTCTTTAAATAAATCCCCTCAAGGTCCATCTGAAGATGGTTGTGGAGATGGTTGTGGTTCTCTGAGAAGCAGTAAATTCTGCCTGGGGGAAATGTTGCACCAATACCCCTCCCCACCCTCATTCTCCAGCAAGTAGCCAGCGGTGTGGGGTGGGGCTGCTGCAGTGATGGCACATATTAGGTAATACCCCCCGTTAGACTGCAGATGTGTGAACTAGTTTAAAACTTTTATTAGGGTTTTTATTAGACTCCACTGCAGTCTTAGCCTCTTTACAGTTGCCAACTTAGCCAGTTGCTCACAAGTTATAACAAATTAGGAATACCTAATGCCTAAGCTATTCTTACACTTTGGGGGCAAAATCCCAAACAAATCATAGTCTTCCTTGTGAATCTAGTCTCCATTTAAGAAATTGCACTTACAGGCAGAATGGTGCTTGAGCCAGGGTTTTGTTATGGCTTTGGAATAACAGTGTGGTTCAATTCTCCTAAGCACATAAATCCCGGATCCTTTATCATTTTCTGCCTGGCCACGGAATGCCCTCTCTTAAGTCTTTGATGGCCTTCCAAAATCTTTTTTTTTTTCCTCTTCTTTTTATTGCACGTATTCCTTAAGTGACCTTAATTCTTCTGTGAGTGCCAGATTGGCGTCTCTGAAAGCTGACATTGGCTTGCAATCCCCAAAAGAGGTACTTATAAAGTAGAAGATCCCCATCCTTCCTCTGTATGGGGGAAGAGCTCAGGAAGAGGAGGACACCTCTCTTACCTAAAGAGGTAAAGCAGCCTGGTCCTTGGCTTCAAAGCTTTTTATTATGTGCCAGTGAAACAAGCTTACCGTACTGTCTAGCTCCTTCATCTGAGAAAGACATTAATTTCCTTCTATTTAGACTGATGTACATAGGAGTGAATAAGTACAACGTAGATTTTTTTCCCCCTTGGAGTTAATAGACATGCATTGAAAAGTGTCCATTCACCAGTCCTCAAACTTTTTCCCCAAAAGATCTCAATCTAGGCACAAAAGTGAGATTATTGGGCACTAATAGCTTCAATAAAACATAATCTTTTGGACAAACGAAACAAGAGAATAACATAATGTTTAAAATCTGAAAAAAAATTTGTTGAATCATTAAAATGTTACATTTGAATTTATTAAAAATATCTTTAATTGAATACACAGGTTGATGTATGAAGATTACCTGCCTTGTCCATAATCCAATATTCAAAGAGATGAACTCAATTTAGTATATATCTTCATTTTATCTATTTTTGACAGTTTCTGTTTTACTTCTTGCTGCAATATTACTTCCTGTGGTAATGGTTACAAATCAGGGAGTAGGCTAAAATTTTCTAGAAAAATTATACAGGTGTTAAATCATGGACACCTAATCTCTTTCTTTTATAGACAAAATTGAGGCTCAGAGAAAAGGAAAATAGTTTACCGGAAAAACCTGGGTACAAATTCTCTATTACATCCTACATGTTTGGCCTTGGGCAAGTTGTTCAGCCTCTTTGTTGCTCCAGCTGTGAAAAAGAAGCAATATTAGCTATAAGGTAAAGCTATGATGCTGATTAAATAAATGATATACAAATTATCTGGCACAGAATAGGTGTTCAGCAAACCACTAGTTGCCTTCCCTTTTCCTAAAGTCTCCATGGAGTTATTACATAAAACAACATGGAGTTGTTAAATATTTGGGAGCAGAACACAAGAGCTGGCCCTCAATCTTGTGTTCTTCCCATTTCACCACGCTGCTTCCTGCTGAGATTTATAGGGAAAGTACCTTGTCGAATAGGTAGCTGCTGCCTCTCACTTGGGAGTGTGTTGGGGAGATGGTATGAGTGAAAGGTAGATGTGTTACAAATCCTGACTACCAACATGGCTGAAACTGCAACCACCAACTACAGGAGGGTCACTCATTGTAATAGAAAGGGGCTGTTGGTGGCAGAACTGTGTTTTCAGCACCCACAGCTGACAGTCCCCCTGAAGTTACAGAACTGCGCTGCACACAAGCTCACAGCTGTGAGCGTGACACTGATGATAAAGCAATAATCCTCTCTACCTAATGTGCTTCTAGGTTGCGTGGCTGCCTGCCTTACCTAAATAGGTTTTGTATAGACTTACATTTGAATGTATTCATTATACTCATAGAAACTGGTGGTGACTTGAGTAAACTCATTCTCCTGGAGAGAGAGCCTGAAATCATTCACTCATCATTCGTTTCTTCCTCAGAAATATCCTGAACCTGATCGTATGCTTAGGATTTAGCAGTGCACAAAGAAAGATACAAAGAAGGAGTGTACACAACCCTTCAAGTATTTTACAAGTCTAGGGTTTGCTAACAGACCTGGAAACTTAAACAGCAAACCACAGAAACAATTTATTCATTCATTCATTTAATATATATTTATTTAGAAAGAATGCTGACCACCGACAAGGCTTTGGTCTAGGTGAAATGTAGCATAGAAAGATGAATATGATTTCTCTCCTCTTTCTCTCTTTCTTTCTTTCTTTCTTTCTTTCTTTCTTTCTTCTTTCTTTCTTTCTTTTTCTTTCTTCGTTCTCCTTTTTCTTTGAGGCAGAGTTTTGCTCTTGTTGCCCAGGCTGGAGTGCAATGGCACGATCTTGGCTCACTGCAACCTCTGCCTCCCAGGTTCAAGCGATTCTCCTGCCTCAGCCTCCAGAGTAGCTTGGATTACAGGCATGCACCACTGTGCCTGGACAATTTTGTATTTTTAGTAGAGACAGGGTTTCTCCATGTTGGTCAGGCTGGTCTCGAACTCCTGACCTCAGGTGATCCACCTCGCTTGGACTCCCAAAGTGCTGGGATTACAGGCATGAGCCATCGTGCCCAGCCCAATATGATTTGTTTCTAAGCAGCATACAGTTAGATGAAGAAAGGACATTAGAGTGTTGAAGACAAACTTTAATACCTAGTATATAATATATGTATAGCATATAAGTATGAATAAGATGTACTAGGTAAATGATGCAAATTATGATAAATAGTCAAATAAATGCAAATAAGTTTGCATTTGGCAAAGCCTCTGTGATCCAATCAGTAACTCTTGATCCCTAAGGTCATTGAATCTTGCCCATCCTGCCTCCACAGTCACTTCTTCCTTCATTCCCTTTTCCTTTCTTGTTTCCACTGTATTTGGCCCTTCTTGTCTTGGTGCAATGAGTGACAGACATTTTCTCAGAAGGAATGATGCTTGGAGGATGAGTGAGAATTAACCAGGTAGAAAGGGGAGGGCATTTTAGGGACTGTAAAAGCATGTGCAAGGGTCTGGAGAAAGGGAGGGATCATGGTGTGTATGAAGGACTGAAAGAAAGCAGGACAGTTGGAACAAGGGGCAACATGGGGCGAGATGAGTAGGGGGTGGGTGGGGTGGGGACACAGGGTGTTTTCAGTGAGGCCATGCAGAACTTGTGGGTCATCAGAGATACTTTTGTTTGTATTTGAAGAAGCTCTTAAGAGCACGTCACAGACTATCATGGTTTCAAACTAGAAGGAATCTTAAGTTTCTGTAGTCTAACCTTGACTTTATATCTGTCACTGTGTCTCTGTTGAGTAAACTTCTGGCCTATGGTGAAGAAAACAACTTAATTGCTAGGGAACTTGGGAATCCTGTGACTACTCTTTCAACCTTTTTGTTGTTATTCCTCCTCTCTTATTTCTAAATTAACCATTTGAAAGTGAACAGTTCAGTGGTGTTTAGTCCATTCACAGCACTGTGCCACCACCACTGCTATCCAGTTCCAAAATATTTTCATCATTCTTAAACCCTTTACCCTTTAAGCAGGTTCTCCCCTTTTCCCCCCTCCCCAGCTCCTGGCAAAAACCAATCTGCATTCTGTCTCTATAGATTTATCCATTCTGGATCTTTTATGTAAATGGAATCATAGAGCATATGGCCTTTTGTACCTGGTTTCTTTCACTTAGTAGTTTATCTGTGTTGTAGCATGTGTTAGTGCTCCATTCCTTTTTATTGCTGAATACTCATTCCACTTGGGAATAACTCTGATAAGAACTCATTTGCCTTTCTCCTGCCTCAGTCTCCCAAGCAGCTGGGACTACAGGCCCCACCACCACACCTGGTTAAATTTTTGTATTTTTAGTAGAGATGGGGTTTCACTGTGTTAGCCAGGATGGTCTCGATCTCCTGACCTCCTGATCTGCCCACCTCGGCCTCCCAAAGTGCTGGGATTGCAGGCATGAGCCACTGCGCCCAGCTGGCCTTGGTTTTTTTACACCTTCAGAGAAAGGTAAAGGAGTGAAAGTGAGATAATCACCATATGAGAAGAAATTTATATGTCTGTTGAGTCCCTGTTGGTTATTGTAGCAAGGAATAAGGTAGTTTTTAACTTACAATGACTTATGTTTATACAGTTCCACCATGTGGGACAATTTTTGACAGTAATTTTCTGTTTAATATGTGGTATCTTTTGAGTTCCCAAACTTACAGTCAGCGCCTTTTACTCATTTCCATTAAATATTCTTTGAATGTACATCCTTCCTGAAGTATTTTTAAAAATATAAAAGTAAATTGTTATGGAAAGTAAATCCCTTATGTTTACTGCTTTGGCAAGGCAGTAACTACAGCTTTTCTACCTCCAATAAATCTCTCTGTAAAGTCAGCAGTTACCAAAGGCTACTATGTAAAGTGCCTTCTGGAAGAAAGTGACAAACTACTTAAAGTTTGCGTACAAGGAAGAAGAACATGTTTACTTGTTTAGTTCTGGTTTTCATTTTCTCAGATTGTTGACTCGGAATTTC
The DNA here is from genome assembly GCF_001698545.2 of Rhinopithecus bieti. Classification (NCBI taxonomy): domain Eukaryota; kingdom Metazoa; phylum Chordata; class Mammalia; order Primates; family Cercopithecidae; genus Rhinopithecus; species Rhinopithecus bieti. The sequence continues at coordinate 5,253,740 of NW_016804690.1, forward strand.
TTTTTTGGGGATGTGGATTTTCGAATCCATTCACTTTATTCTCTACTATTTCAATTATTTGATTTTGTTACACTTTAAGAAGCTTGTGCAACTAGCCACTTTTTAAGGTTCTTCAAAGAAAACTAACATTTGGCTGTTAGAGACCTCTGTGTGGACTGAGGTGGATGGAGCATGAAGCTCTGATTGGAGGTCCATGACAATGCATGGGAGAAGGCAAGGGGAGCTGACCACATGGAACAGGTCATCCAGACTTAGCCTCTGCCAGTGTGAAGTTCTTACTCGTGTGGATGATTGATTGGCCTATTAGAATCACTGAATCTGTTTGCCTAAATTTTCCAGTAAGTGAACGCAACCCACAATGCCTAGTTGGTTTCTATCCATGGGCCTTCTATCTGCACAATGTCTTTCTGTCTGTCCAAATACTAAAGGTCAGAGAATCCCTTTGGAACTTTGAAGAGTTTGAAACCCATCAGCCACTCCCAGGTGGAGCTGCACAACTTTAGAGGCCCTGTTTGTGGTCCGCTGTATAGTTTCACACAGAACATCAGACTTGTTTCAGTTTTGATCAATGGTTTTCTATAAACAGAGTCTGCTTTTGTCCAGCTCTTGCAATGGGACTCTTCAAGAATAAAGAATAGGTTGTTGCCTTGGAATTTTTCTGTTATTTAAAGTTTTAGTTGAAGCCCCAAAGCTGAGAGCAGTGAGTTCTAAATATGCACACTCTTAACATAAACTTCCAAGATTTAGAGATAGCAAAGCTAGTCCTGAGACCCATATCCTATTAGTTAATTCCAGAATATACAATAGAAGGCAGAAGACAGAGATTTATTAGAGGAGGCTATATTTGGAGGTAATTCACAGAAGAAGAGAATGTTAATGTTGCTCCCTCCACCAAATAAGTCAGAAAGGTCCCAAGAGCAACAGGTGGAGTCATGGGTCAGATACTATTGTGGTACAGGAGTGAAGCATGGTGAGAGATCACTCCAGAGCACCTGAGGTGGGTTCTGTTAGGCTTGGGGATATTTGAGAATTGAGAAAGTTATACCTGCCTTTGCCTGGAAAATTCTGAAGACAGAAGGCTAGCTAAAGTTGCCTGTGATGATAGGAAAGGAGGGCAGACATAGGCCAATATAACCAGGACAGACATGATACTTTAATCTGCACTGTTAACATTTTCCATATCACTTTATTGGGTCTAGACCAGGGTTCCTCAACCTTAGCACTACCGCCATTTGGGGCTGAATAATTCTTTGTTACAGGAGGTTGTTAATATGATTTGGCTGTGTTCCCACCCAAATCTCACCTTGAACTGTAATAATCCCTACGTGTCAAGGGCAGGGCCAGATGGAGATAATTGAATCATAGGGGCAGTTTCCCCCATACTGTGCTCGTGGTAGGGAATAAGTCTCATGAGATTTGATGGTTTTATAAATGGGAGTTCCCCTGTACATGCTGCCTTGTCTGCAGCCATGTAAGATGTGGCTTTGCTTCTCATTCACCTTCTGCCATGATTGTGAGGTCTACCAGCCATGTGAAACGGTGAATCAATTAAACCTCTTTCCTTTATAAATAATCCAGTTTCAGGTATGTCTTTATTAGCAACATGAGAACAGACTAATACAGTTCTCCTGTGAATTATAGGGTATTTAGCAGCATCCATGGTCTCTACCCACTAGATACTAGTAGTAATCCCCAGTTGGAAGAACCAAAAATTTATCCAGACATTGCCAAATGTTAGGCATTTGAGGGGCGAACTTCACCTTGGTTGAGAACCAGTGGTGTAGACAATCAACAGAACAAATGAGGTCCTGATTTGTGGTGTTTGCCAGTTTTTGTGTTATTAATGCCTCTACTTTAGCCAATGTCAAGCTATCAATGTGAGGCAACTAAAGGCAAAGTTGGAAAGGCAGCTGGACATATTGTTTCCATTACACCCATAGAATAGATAAAAATAACTTCAAGAGCATAGATGATAGTAAAATGATAATAATTAGGAAGTGTTGAGTTTTGAAAATATATTTTGTTTTGATAAAATTTATTTATTTGAAAGTTTATATACTTTAATTTTTAATGATGCCTGTGTTTAACAACTGGTTTACAAAATTTCTGAGAATTTAACAGTCTGCTCTCATGTGCCAATGTGACTTGCCTGCAGCACACCACATTTATAGCTAAATTAGGAATGTAGAGAGGTAAGAAGATTTCTTCTCCTTACAGCTTAGGATATAATGTCAAACTGACCTGAATTTGTGAACTAAATAATTATACATGGCATCTATATTCCAAGCATCAGCCATTCCCCAAGGGAGGCTTTCCTCTGGCATATTTAGGAAATTGAGGGGTTGTCTTAGTTCTTTCCCACATTCATCCATTGGACAGTTGACTCTCAGCATTCTACATTCTGCACAGCCATTTCCAGTGTCACAGTGAGCCACTGGTTGTTTGCTGTTGTTTCACTCCTGGAAGTCTGGATCTCTTGCCTTCGATGATGTGCCTGCGTCCTGAGCAGTAGAGAGATCAGCAAAGGCCACAATTTCATGTCTAAGCCACAGATATTAGTTTTGCTCCTCTCCCCTGATATATGCTTTTACTTTCTATCTCTTAAGAAATCATATTCTCTGAAATTTTCTTAATATTAATTTCTTCAGCCCCTTCCCAAGGGAGAAAAGCTCAATTCTGTATTTGCTCTTATCTTAGATGCCTTTTCCCTCTCTATCAACCCCCCTAGTGCAATACAGATAATCCGCAGAATAATGTGTACAAACTCTGAGACAGTCATTTTAGAGTAACACCAGCAATGGGTGGTATGGGTATACTTCACATCTATAGCTAGCTAGCTAGATATCAGATGAATATATATGAACCCATATACGTGAAGTATACATATTTAGTTACATATCTTGTATATTATACACACACACACACACACACACACGCCCTCTTTGTATAGGCATAGAATATCAATATTCTATAGATGTAGCTACTGTTACAGTGAAATAAAACATTTTTACAAGTTTGTATCTAGTTAGCTAAAACAGGTGCCTACCAGTCTTAATTTCTCCAGTCTTCTTTGAGACCAAGCCCAGAAAGTCCTTCAGCCTCCATGATGATGGGTCTAAGGGAATGAGAGTGTTTGCTGTTGATGTGCACTTTTCTCTTTGGTCCTCTTTCTCTAGCATGATTTTACTGGTTCAGTCATCACACTCCCCAGTCTGCTCTCATGATCTTCCTGCTTCTCTTTATTCTCTGAGAACATTTTGGTAATTGTCCCAGAGAAGCCCTAGTGAGGATTATCGTGATAAAAGTGACATGCTAATGTCATGCTTGTATGGATTTCCTTCAGCAAATGAGCCCCAGCTCCCTTGTGAAACTTTAAGACCATGGTACTCAGAGGGGTAAGGCTCATGAAGTGGAGAGATGAGAAGACTTTCGGGGCAGATCTTGTGGAGGCTCTCATTCTCCTCGTGACATTGCTGTGGGAGAAGAAGGAGGCACTCCATGTTGGCTTCAGTGAAGAAGGTTACTAAAATTTAATTTTATCTTCTCTTGGGTTAGGTGTATAAGGGTATGTGTACGTAAATGTTTAAAAATTTAAGCTTATTTAGAGTTTGTTTAAACACATAAAAAATGATTAAAGAAAATTGAGGTCATTTGCAGCAGAAAAATACAAAATTGTCAGTGAGAGAGACTGGTTATTCCATCTAGATTTTCCTAGCTTTAAATATAATGAAAGAAAAACAGACCAACTAATACTACGTTTATTTGAATAGGTGAGCTCAGTGATCAGATGTCAGCTCTCAAAAGTTATCATTCAGCCTAGAAACCCAATTTAATTAATTGCAATTTATTCTCCTACTATGTTTTGGAAAAAGATGACTATATCAGTTTTACTTATAGCCCCCTTTGAAAATGTAAGTTTTCCTTCTGTTGGTGATTCAAGAGTCCCTTTCTGCTATCATTAATGTCTTTTTTGAGATTTTTAAAGAAAATTTTATTTCAATAGCTTTTGGGTACAGGTAGGTTTTTGTTAGGCTGATGAATTGAGTTTTTTTTTTTTAAATATAGATAAGCAAAATGTCAAAGACTTGATTAAAGATAATTAGAAATTACAAGAGTTTAAAAAAATATTTTTCTCAATCTTAATTTAAACCAACTTTGAAGACCAAGGTTGCGGTTGGAAAAAAACCTAATCCTTGAGAAGAACAACCCTATAAGTATTTTAAATGTGATAATATAAAGTAAAACAGAAAAAAATGAATCTCTAAAATAATATTAGTTTCTATGTTAGTTTTTCTTTAACATCAACCTCTTTTTTGACTGTTTTATTGAAAACGCTACAGACAGTAGCTTATTTTTCCACCGACCTAAGCACCTGAGACTTTTGGCTGATGGCTATAAGACCAGTAAAACTGCCTATAAAACGTAACTTTATAATATAACTTAAACAATGTTTATAGAATGTATTCCAACATTTACTTTTTTCCAAAAGCAAACAACTCAGTGTGTATTCATTATATTACAATGCAAAACAACATTCATGTTTCTGAACAATGATAACACTTGCTCTGTAGTTATATTGTTTACAGTATTTCTGTAATACCAATGGATAAGTCTGAAAGGAGGGAACGCTGATCTCACTTAGCGTAAAATTTTTCTGAGCCTAACACGAAGGAAATAGAGTAATATATTATTTGAGCATGTTTTTATTAGCTTGATTTTCAAGTGCTATGGTAAAATCATGTTCCTGACTCCATACAGCCCAAGATAATATAGTCAGCCAGTGCACCTGGTATCATCTCACAACCGTGTTCCACTTCAGGGTGTTTGTCCGTACTAGTATTACTTTCTATCCATTGGGTTTGCTCTTTAACCTCTTTTAATTCTTTCCTCCATATCACCTTCTCAAATGCCCATGATCACTCTATAAAAAATCCTGCTCCTGTCATCCAGCACCTCTCATCTCTGTTAACCTAAGTATTGTCCTCTGAAATATTATGTAATACAATTGTTTATTATGTTCTGTATTTTATCTCTCTCGTCACAGAATATTCATTGTAAAATTCATGATAGAGAGGATTTTGTCTTTTATTTATTTATTTTTTCTTTTTCTTCATTGCTGTATCCCCACTGCCCATACAGTGCTGGTTACGTAGTAGGAGCTAACTAAATATTGTTGTGTAAATGAATAAACAAATGAATGAATGGATGTAGGTTACCTTCTCCACACATTTGATGTATTCAGTAGTTAATTTCCCAGAGGTTTTTAAAAAGAAATTTTAGCATTGCATAAAAATAATAGACCTATTGTACCCAACATTGAAACTGAGGGCAGTGAACACTGTGATAATTTAGAGAAAAATCCCAAAGAAATGGAGCCAGTGACAGAACAGGCAAATTTGCTGAAGATCATAGAATTCTTAACCAGAAAAAATAATGTAGTATTACTCTGCCAAGTATGACAGAACTAGAGTTGTAAGCATTTGACTCATCTAGCAAAAGGAAATTGATGTAGATATTAAAAAAAAAATGACTTGATACAGATGTGACTGTTGCTTATCTATCAATATTGCTCAGTAGGTTGTCTCAACTCTTGGCATTTCCATGTCAGGCACTGAAATGTGTTTTGGGCACTGATCTCTTTCCCATGCAATGGAAACCAGGTGGAAAGAGCAACAGCCTCCCACAGTGAATTTGTAATTAGTCAGAGACTTGGAGGAGAAAACAGTATGTGGGCCAACAAAAGGAGGGAAATAGAGATCATGCTTGCCCTTCTCTTTTCTTCCTCTGCACCTCTTCTGTCCTCCACCAAGCTCTACTCCTTGTATGGCTCCTCTTCTTATTTGAGTATAAAAGGGGGAAAAATACTATCTTTGTAGTTTAAAAGGGAGTGTGGTTTTTTCCTTTTACTGAAGACATCTAGTTATTGAGGAAGAAAAGCTGAAATAGGTATTAGGGAAAAAAATATTACTAATGGTAAGAAGAAATAAGCAGTGGAAAAGATGGCTAAAGGAAGCAGGAGTGGGGAGTTGACTTTTGGAGATAATTACATCCAACCTGCTAATCCTGAACCACTGGGTTACCTAAGTTGATGTCCTCATATTAGAGTCTCAAATGAATATCTGGAATATATTCATGAAGGGGAAAAATCATTGCAAATTATCACCGGTATGCGCCAAAATGTTACACACGTTGCAAAACCATATTGCAATTCCCTCCAACAGTTTCTCCACAAGAATAAAGCTGCATCATTATAAGTGATGCTTGGTATGTCCAATGAATATTTTGTTTACATTTAACCAAATATCAGTAACCAAAGATATAATAAAACACATGTAAAAGAGAAATATGTACTAGTTTTTACTGGAAGATAGGACACGAAACACGCGTCTTTTTCTGAACTGTATTCATTCTTTTTTTTGTCAGGTTTTGGCTGTCCACATACTTACACATCTTCTCCCTTCCTTCCTTCCTTCCAGCATCTTTAACTCCACCATCTCCTGCAGAAAAAGACATTAATACTAAAACAATGAGTCTAGTTCAATTCTAAGGATTTCATTCTTAGAATCTGAGATTCTAATGCATCTAATTTACCGTAAGTTTAAAATGTATTGTTGGTTTCTCTAATAATGAAAGAACTGGGGGCTACCATACACCATGAGAGAGCACAGTACAAGTCTTCCCACTACATGTAGCTCTCCCTCTCTCTCTCATAAATTGCCCAATTTGTATAAGATCTGTATGTACATATCTTACCTCTTCTACATTTATAAAACTGGTTTTTGTTATTCTCTTTTATAAAGTAGAAAATCAATTTAGAGACACGAATTTTCCTCGAGTCGCACAGTTCATGCCTGACACAGATGGAATTCAAACTCAAATCTGTCTGACTTCAAAGTCAACATTCATTCAGAAGAGAGAGCTTCTGTGTGACATGGATCTCAGACAAGCAAGAGTGTGTTAGTCTTGGTGGGTAATGGCAAGGGAAAAAAGCTTCCTGTTGTGTGTTTCTAAAACTTCAAATTTTACCCCTTTCACTGATATTGTGAACCCTGCCAAATGCCACCAGCTCACATGCCATTTCTTCCTTTTTTAAGTTTTCACATTTCTATTCTGTTTCTTTTATTCTGCTTTGTGTAAAAATTACTTACTTGCTTTGATGGCTTTTCCGTCACGACATGGTGTGTACATTGAGGGCAAAGATTGTTATCTTACTCATTTCTCATTCAGTGCAAAGCCTGGTTCTGTGCACATAAGTAAGTGCATAATAAATATTCACAATGAAACAGGAGCTCTGCGTGAGAGGGAGGACCCAGCACTGGAGCACCCCTTAGGTCCTGTGACATATGTATTAGAATTAAAGATAGAAGAAACCATTTTCTTGGCATTGCAGTTTAGTCTGCTCCAGCCAAACATAGAAAGCTGTCATGTGAATATTTTGAACCTCAAAACAATTTTGGTTTAAGTCTGGGTGGGGGAGGAGGAGAATGGTGGCTCTTATTTCTCCCACACCAGTCCACCCATCTCATATTAGAACATGTAATTCCAACAGTGCTGACTGTCATAAAATTTGTGAACAGAGTGTCCTCTGAACACTGTTTGGTATACACATTGCCTCTTTAAGAAGCTTACTTGTAGCTTATAATTAAATTAAAGAACCAGCAGCTGCTGGAAAAAAGTATAGCCTAGAGGCCATGTTTATGAGTTTCTCAGGCAAGAGGTAGTCATGTCAGAACTACTATTGTTATGAGTCTGAATGTTTCCAGTGAAATCTTTGCACGAATCATTTGCTTAGTACTAGTCATCCAGTCATGCCTCTTGATTTCAGCCCACTATTTCCTCTTGGAACTGGCAAAAACAACTCTACAAAGGAAAACATTTTATAAGAAAAATCATAGCCTTCTGCTTTTTAAACCATAGATGACCTGGACTCTATGACCAATTCACAAGGGTGCTGCCTCTGGTTCCAATGGCCAGGGAAGAAAGACTACAACAAACATCAAGCCCCTGAAAGCAGAAACCCTGGTTTCTCTTTTCTTTGTTTCCTTAATAAAGGATTTTAATACATTGTAGGTAGGATATCAACTGCCCTGGTTTATACAGGACTGCCCTAGTTTTAGCACTGACAGTTTCATGTCATGGGAAACCCCTCATTCTTGGTCAGACTGGGACAGTTGGTCATCCCTGCATTAGGGGCCTTATCCATGCTGTTAACTAAGAGTCAAACATTCTGAGATAAGTTTATGATTTAGAAGGTTTTGAACCATAATACCCAAATCACACATCAGTGGTCAAGTCCCAGTAAATTATATATAAAGAAGTCATAGAATCTCCAAAGAGTCCTTAAATATGTTTTACTCCAGAACTTCCAACCTGGTGTTCCCAGTGGTAGATGTGAACACATTGTGCTACTAATCCAGGTGTGCTGAGGTACTGATCCCCCAGCCCTGTTTTGGCTGGGTAGAATCTGGGTACCTCCAGCCCTCAGTCACTTTCCCCTAGCCATGAGCTATCTTATCTATCTCTTTAGACCAGTGAGCGCTATTAAATAATATCATTTTCCATATGTGGCATAATAAGAAAAAAGGTGGAAAGTAGTGCTCAGATCTAACCCACTAATTTTATAGGCAAAACCTAACTTCATTTCTATTAAATACAGGCTGTATGAAGCTGAGGTAAAACTGCGTTCAGTTTATCTTGTGTTCAACTGTCTTCAAGGTGATTTAGATCACTGCCTGGGAAAGCTGATGAATTACAGCGTGAGTGGTAAGTGACAAAATTCAGCAAGCCAAATTTGCATTGAAGGCACATGGCTGGCTAAATGAGGAGAAAAAAAATGACATTTATCTGAATAATATTGATAGAAATTCCCATGTTGCTTCACTTATCTATGTTTTTAGTAAACACATACCATTTAAATCTCAGTTACCTTTGAGTTTGAGTTAACCTGATGTTTCGTTTCTACTCTTGACTTTGACTTTGGACATATGCAAAGTTATAATTTCAAAAATCAAGATATCCAGAAAGTAAACACAGCTAAGTAAGAATTATAGACTTAAAATCCAAGTTTTCAAGATAAACAAGCATTTACACCTCCTCTTAATTATTTCATAAAGATTTGCTCAAGTTCAAAATGGAGAAAAGATACAGAGTGAAAGGCAATGTGCAAATAAAAGTCTACAGGCTTGAAGGTATTAGAGTTCTAAATTCCCATTCCCCTTGCTAGTCTTCATAGGCAGTGAGTCGAGAAGGGATAGATTCTGTGTATAAAGCTGGGCCTTTGCAGATCCGAACTTTACATTGTGCCAAATTTGAAGCCTGCCCAACCTCTGGCTCTTCGATTGCTTAATACATTAGTGGACTTGTTCCAGTTCCCAGTGGTTGGAGTTCCACATCACACAGTCCCTGTCCCATCTGGTGCTAATTGGCACCCTTGTTGGTAGTTTCCAAAAGCAGAACAGGAAAAATAAAAGGGACTATCTTTCTATCCTTAGAAGTTAGAAGCTTAGTACAAGCAGTCCTCAATTTAAAATGAGCTGTGTACTAAAATATTGTATGTAAATCAGCTGTTTAGAACCCAGAACAAATTTTTCCAATGAAACAAAGTCATGTTTGATGGTTACTTCCCCAGGTCAGCCCAGTTCACAAAAGCCTGTTGGACCCATAATGTACCCAATAAATAGTTTCCATCTTAATAGCATAGAACCATCATCAGTGAACCAAGAAGTAGGAAGAGGTGGTGAAAGCCTCACTACCTTTGGTAGTAGAAGGCCAGGCTGGCTTCTCACTAGTTGAGTGATTTTAGAAAATTCTCGGAACTCCTTTTAGCTCTGAGTTTCTTTAACTGAATGGAGAAAGGCAGATTACAAAAGTTGCTTTTTGTCTTCACTGGGTTATTGTTGCAGGGCTCAGATAAGACAATGCCTATGAAATATCTTAAAAACGACTTTCACCTTCTACTGAAAGAACAGAATCACAGATTCGCCCTGTTTCCTTCCTAAACCTTGTCAACAAGAGGATCAGGGACTACCCACAATCCAAATTCCACGTTGTGGTTCCCATTTTGGGAAAGTGGCTGGGAGGTTAGGAGGCAATGAAGCAGTAAGAACAGAGACTACTGAGGGGTGGGATCAAGGGATGGCTTCTTTAGGATGGGAAGACCTTTTATTTCATATTAACCCTCAAAGACGATTTCTTGGTACAGGCTGCTCTTTGTTATCTTTTTATTTTCTTCCTAGGACCCCAGGGATTGGCCTGTTGTTTACACTGTCAACACTTCTCGCTTCTGAACAGCACATCTTCCTTCCCAGTGTTATTGAAGACTCAACATCCTTTCTGAGGTTTCATAATGAATTTGATTACCTGATTATAAGAGAAGGGATATAGAAAGTAAAAAATCTCACCCCTGTATATCATGTGTATATATCTGTATCATAGATGAAAAGTAAGACCACACATACATGTTAACTGTACACTTCTGTAATCTAAGGACAATCACATTTTATTTACACCTGAAAGACGGAGCTGACTCAGGGAATTTAATCTCAGAATTCCTCTGGTGCTGGAGCTATGGAGAGAAGAATAGACTTAAACCTCTGCATGAGGACTGGTGACAGAATAACGAAGTGTCACAGAGGCTGGTAAGCATGGGCAACAAGGCAGACTTCTGCAAGAAATGGGAAGGAGAGGCAGCCTGGGATGAGATGATTGCCCTTCCCTGCCCTCCTCACCTTCCTCCCCTTCCCACAAGGAAGGAACTACTGTCCACACCATTATGGCGGCATTTTCTCCAACTGCAGCACTTCACTGACTTCTGACTACTTTCTGTTCTGTCTTCATCTTAGTGATCCTCCTTCTGAGCTTCCCCTTGTCTTATCTTGCAAGCTCCTTCCACCACCCTGTACCCTCCTCCATGGTAATACCGAACAATCTTGTCTTTTCCTTTCTCCCTGTACATTCTTTTCAACTACCAATAACCTCTCCCTCCTTTCTTCTCGCCTCATCCTCAGACTTTTCCCATTAGTCTTCTGCCAGTTCAATTTGAGTTAACATTCATTACTCTATTAGAAACATGATGATGGTTAAAACATAATTGCCAGCAACAGGGAGCTGACACATTTGTAGATGCCATCAGCATGATACAAAGCAGGGAATGGAGAAGTGGAGTCTAAGGACACAGAGAAGGGAAACACAAATCCAAAAAGTGTGGGTTTTCAAATGGGGTGGGAAGAATTGAGGAGAACACCATGGAGCTGGTGGCATCTAAGCTGGGCCTCAAAAGGTATATGACAATTCAGAGGAGACAACCTTTTAAGTAAAAGGAAGACACCTTAAGAAAATTTCTAACTTGATTATTACATGTGAAAAAGGACCAGAGACCTAGTAAGCCACTGCCACTTCTCAGGAATATGTCCATTATATTTTCACAGGATAAGTGAAAGCGAATCTTTTACTTTTCCTTTGTGGAGACTTCAGACTTCACGTGGAAAGCTCTGATAATGCAGCAGAGAGGGTTGGAGTAGCAGAGACAGCTGGATCATGTAAAGGATGTACTCATATTTTTCTTTTCTCCTTCAATATACAGACACAGGCCCCTAGGAGAAACCCACTAAAGTGGAACTCTTGAGGAAAAATAGCAAATCCAGGGTGTACTCCAGCAACCCAAGCAGCCCTGCAGTCAAGGATACTGGCTCATGCTAATAAATTCTCTGCTAACAACCCCCAGTGGCAAGATTGCAATCATGTGGTTCTATTTAATGAAAATATAAACAGAGGCCATCCCATTCTAATTTAGAAGAAGAGAATAGTTAGAATCTGGGGTTCTCAGGGCAATGACTCAGACTTCTGAGACATTAACTCAAGAGAGAGCCTGTGTTAACATGTACACATTCGGTTGTCTGTTTTGACTTGACTGGTCAAGGAAACAGGCAGGTTAGGTTAAAAAAAGAAAACAACAGGCAGGACAGTCAAGAAACAGTCAAACGAATTGTTTGACAGATAATTATTATTTCCGTTTCGGGCTGTCACTTATGTCAAGTAAATCACACCAGTTAAAACAGATGAACGTCATGTTCAATGTCCTCTGAATGGAGTTCTACCCACCCGTCTCATTCATGTAGACACTCCAGGATTCTCATGTGGCTCTTTCTCCTCTACTTACTTCCTCTTATGTTTTCATTCCTCATACTGGTTCTTGTTTTTGCTTGCACGCCTCTCTTCTTCATTCCCCACCCCCCCCATGTTTTCTTCATCCATTCCTTAGAGAAAACAAAAAGTTGTGCAAACTTTTTCTGTTCTGAATCTAATTCTAATGGTGTTTCTAATTTTTAAGGCATTATTCCAGAAACCAAGCCTGGCATTTACATTTCCAAACGAATAGAAATGTATATCTAAACATATTCACATTGCAGGAAAGAGCATCTTAACCATTCTTACACAAATTCCCCACTTTGTTTTTATTTGTACAGAATGGCTGAAGATTTATTTGCTAACACTTTCTAGAATCAAATGGTCAGGCTTATTTCTCATTTGGTCTCCCTGAGTCCTTATAGTGTCATGCGAAGGTCCCTGGGCTGAAAGTCAGAAGATTTCTGTTCTTCTTCTTGTTCCATCACCAGTCAGTGCTTGACTTTCTTTCTTCTGGGTCTCACTCTCATACTTGAACATCAGAGGGCTGGTCTACTTGATTTCTGTCATTGTAACATCTTAGTATTGTGAGTCTCTAAGGCTCCTTGTATAATAAATAATCAACATGGGGCATTTAGACACTATTTCTGTACACATGCCTAATGTTATTTTTGGCTTTGTTATAAACCTAATATTGAACACCAAAGCTAAAGGCTGTCTTTCCTATACTTGCATTGAGAAATAACTAATTGTATAGCCCAGATTTCTCAAGATCTCTCCTTCCTGCAGATATCCATGAGGCATGCTAACATTAAAGACTCAAATGTCACTATCACATGTCCTCTTATGCTGACACAGGTCCCCTCAACCCCTGGAAGTTTTTACCCTACAGAGGGTTTTTCCCTACATTCTCATATGGCCACAGATAAGTTGGATCTTATGTTGTGGGACACAGCTGTTTTTAAGTTGGAGCATGGCTGGTACATTTCTGCTATTCCAGGCTTGACATTTGACTGGGTCAGCTGTCTCCCCATGGCTGCTGCTAATGCTGTGCTGGGTTTAAAAGCCTGCTCCAGATGCTGCCTCTATTCCATTGTCAGGTACCTTGTCTCTGTGACTGATCCGTAAGACATGGCCTTTTCTCCTGACTGACCACCCTCAGGCAGTTGGCAAGGCATGGCAGACACAGTGCCAGCTCTGCCAGGAATCAGGCTGTGACTTCAGGGCACCAAAGCTGTGTGATGATTTATACCCTATGGAAAAGTGGTCAGGGGAGACTTTTTCTTTCTGTTAAGTTCTGCTAGAGGGAATCCCAATGCAGAGCTGCTTATGTCACAAAGTAAAACTGCTTCGGCATTTACTTAGAACTCTCTGCTTCCCATCACACTCAGACTAAGCTGAATTGCAATTAAGGTAGGGATGAATCTCAGACTTGCTGTGTCCAGAATCATCTTCCTCATCCCATGACATAGACTTTTTTACTGAGTCAACCTAATCTTTCCTGGATCATTCTCAGGACCAGTTCTCTTCCAGAAACTTTCTCAGTCTTTTTGCAGACATGATTCTGGGTGCTGACACTGCTTTTTTGCCAGATGTCCCCAGACACATCTGAATCACTTTGTCTCAAGCTGGAGTCTTTATCACCATTCCACAAAAAGCTGGGTATAGTGCAAATTCCTGACTGTATATTCTGATTCCCCTGGGCATTTACACTCGGCCATCCCACACAGTTCCTCCTCCTGTGTAAGGGTCCTATTACAATTCATCAGCGTGCTTTCCTTAATTTTTTTTTTTTTTTTTTGAGATGGAGTCTTGCTCTGTCCCCCAGGCTGGAGTGCAGTGGCACCATCTCGGCTGAATGTAACCTCCGCTTCCCGGGTTCAAGCGATTCTCCTGCCTCAGCCTCCCAAGTAGCTGGGATTACAGGCATGTGCCACCACGCCTTGCTAATTTTTTGTATTTTTCGTACAGACAGGGTGAACCGTGTTAGCCAGGATGACCTTGATCTTCTGATCTCAATCTTCTGACCTCGTGATCTGCCCACCTTGGCTTCCCAAAGTGCTGGGATTACAGGTGTGAGCCACCATGCCCGGACTTCAGCGTGCTTTTTTTTTAAGGTTTACTATATTTACATCGGGTTTCTCCTTCTGAATGGTAAGCTCAAAGATAGAATTTGTATTCTTCTGTATGTCCTCTGTTGTGTCTTGCAAAGTGCTGCTCACATATTAAGATTTTGATTGGGACAGAGATATACAAGAATATCGCTGGTGCTTTTTAAGCAGTAAATTAATATAAAATTTAAAAAAATCAGAATTCCAAAATGATAGAAAGAAAAATGTACCTCCTGGGGTCACAGTAATTCAATGAGCCCAGGACACTGGGACATGTCCTCTGCCAGATTCCCATGTAGCCAGTTATTTTAAGTACAGAAAGAAGCTGGCTTTTTAAAAGTACTTTTTTAATTATGGAAAGAAGTTCAGCTTTGAATGACTGGGCTGTGTTTGGTTATTTAATATATAGAATAACTCCCTAGGAAAAAAAATCCTAGGGAGGTAAGTATGAAACAGTGGGAAGATTGTAATTATGCAGAACTCTGAAGGAACTGCAATACTTGGGTTAACTTAATGTTGTGGTTAATTGCAGGTTAGTCAGAAAATCATTATTTCAACACTTTTTGAATAATCCTTACAAAATGCCCTTAGCAAATTCCCATGTTGCAAGCATAGCTGTATCTTTCTTTGTTGTCTGAGGATTTTTAGGGCCTTCATGTCAATATTGCAAACACAAATTTTCATTTAAGTGTTAGAGGGCAAGATGGTGCAGGAAATTGGTCTTTGCCTAAATTAACCATTTTATATTCCCTAGACATTGGTTTAGGTGAGTGTTTGATCTCAGGTTGAATTTTTATAATTGTCTCTTCTTTACTAACCCACTCTTAAAATTAAATTTGTAACATTTCATGATTGAAAACTATGCATATAGAAAAATTTGGAAAACTATAGGAAAATATCACCCCAGGTTATTTCCTTCACTCAGACAAAACCACTTTTAACATATTTAGTTTTTTGGGTTTTGTTCCTATGCTTTCAATTTTTTTTCCTTAAATACTAACATTTAAAAATAGTTTGTATAAGTTTAAGCAACAATGTACAGACTAAAGTAATGTCAGTAAGTGACAAGAACACTGAAGCTTCACAGAAGTGTGAAAAATGTATAATTTTAAAAAAGTCTTTCTCTGCATACATCTTCAACTTTCATGGCTTGAGATAAATTTTTAACAGTTTCTATTTCCACTTTTTGTAGTTTAAGATGTAACTTCACAGCATTTATGTAGGACTTCAGTTAATAATGATAGATTGAATATATCTGTTTAGTTCTAATTTCTCTAGAAACCCTCTAAAATGACTGTAAAAGAGATTGAATGTGAATGTCAAGGTTACAATAAATTCTCAAGATCAAACAAAATGATAGCAACCAAAGTTTAGAAGGTGGAATTAGTGGTTTCAACTTGTTTTATACTAAATCTTGGTATCTTTGAGACTAGCCAAGATATGAATGTCCTGTCTATATTCTGTCCTGTATACAATATGTACTTCTTAAATTGTACTCTATTTGCAAAATAGCTAGTTAGCCTAATGTAAATATCATGAATTCTGGTAGAAGACACAAGTTTCTTGGGTCAGAGACAAAGAACTTTATTACACATGACACAGCAGATAGCAGAGCTTCATATTTGTGTGATTCCCCTTGCCCCTGAAGTCCCCCTGAGAGATGCAGAACAGTCCAGGGAGATGCTGTCCACTTGAAGGTTAGTTTGAGGGATTGAGCTTAGAAAATCCCAATCTTTTATAATAGGTGGCTAGTAAATCTTCCTAACTTTTGCCCTGGTGATAAGCATTCTCTTTATTATCTTGGACAGCAAACAAATCTGTCCATTTCTCCAGAAGAAGACTATCTCTATTTTCCAAGGCTCTTCATTAGACAAATATCCCTGTGCATAAACATGAGATCCATGTAGAATTGTCTAATAACAATGATAAACCACAGGATTCCAATGTTAAGAAGATTAAACTTGTAGTTTGACTGTGTACTATGCAAAAAAAAAAAAAAAAAAAAAAAAAATTCAAGACTGCTTCAAGATAGCAGATTTATGTTACACTTGTGTTCTTCTCAAGTAGCCAATAAAAAATGTTACACATATATACATATATATACACACATACATAGACACACATATATAAAATCTGAATATTGTATATATTCCTCATATATACTTTTACACATATAAAATATGCACTATATATGCATATATATACTTATGTGTGTTCACACTGACACACACACAAACATATGCTAGTATTTATATAAGAATAGACACAAAAAGCAAAGCAAGATAGATAAGGAGGTTAGTGACCACCAGGTAATAAACATACCTATGAAAGCACATTAGGTAGAGCATGTTGAGGGAAGACAGTGCATGAGGGTCACTGCTCAGCATATGCTACAAGGGAGCTTCAGAGAAATGGCAGTACATATGTTTGAGAGATCAAACTGTTAGAAATGAGGAAGACACAAGAGCATTCCCTAAAGGAGTGCTCATAAGGAATAGTTCCTCCCAATCTCCCTTACCTGGCACAGGCAGCGAGGCTGCCATTGCTAAGGAACTTGAATGAAGTATTTGAAATATGCCTAGTGTAGATGTTGGCATCACAGGTTTAAGTCACTCTCATTATATTCTCACAGAAGAAAGGGCAACAGTCTGAGAGCTTTGCCTTCTTCACTGAAGCAGAGGAAAGCTGACCAGCTGACATGTTCTTCTCTGTCTCCAACTGGCAGCCAGGAATATTATCATCCGAAAGACAGACTGAAGGGAAAAGAGACATAGCAGCAGAGGAGATCCTTATCAGCCAAGCAGTTATTTCCTAAATATAAATAAACAAGTAAGGATTACTAGGTACATAAAAAAAGTGGCATGAAATAGATTTTTTTCAAAAAACATAAAACTTATCATAGAGGAAAAATCAGAAAACAAAAGCAACATAAAGATAATATAACTTGATTAATTTGAGGTTTCATTGTATTCACAAAGCAAGAGCAAGATATTCTAAAAAAACAAAATTGAAGGATGAGAAAAAACTTTTAAAGAGAAGTGATAGGGTCCCAAAATTAAAAACAAAAGCTAAAAGTTCATGGAAAATAAAGCTAAGGAAATCACTCAGTAAATAAAAAAAAGAGACAGAAAAAGATTCACAGATGAAGTAATTAGAAATGTAGACAATTTTTAAAATGCAAAAAAAGCCACTAGGAATAATGAGTGAAGCTTGCCAGAACACTGACCACTAGGTCAATATAAAAATTCAAGTATTTCTATGCATTAGAGGTAAACAAATGGAAACAAAAAGAAATTTAAATTACCACTTATAAATTACTTATAGCTGTAAAATTAACAAATATCTAGAAAGAAACTTAATACGAATTTTGCAAGACTGAAAAATATACAATATTGCTAAGAGAAAATCAATGTGTCTAAAGTAATTGGAGATTAATAGAAAAATTTGCCATATTTATGGATTAGGAATTCAGTTTTGTTAAAATCTCAAGTCTACCCTAACTGAACTGTAGATTCAATGCAATCCTGATCAAATACCAATAAATTTTTTCTTTCTTTCTTTCTTTTTTTTTTTTGAATTTAACGTTTTATTTTATTTGGCCGGGCGCAGTGGCTCACGCCTGTAATCCCAGCACTTTGGAAGGCCAAGGCCAGCGGATCACCTGAGGTCAGGAGTTCAAAACCAACCTGGCCAACCAATAAATTTTTTCTTTGTGGAAATTGACAAGCTTTTTCTAAAGTGTATGTGGAAATATAAAACTCATAGAATTGCCAAGACAATTTTGAAAAAAAAAAAAAGATGAAATTGCAGCACTTAATAAGATTTTAAGATTCATAGTAAAAACAGTAATTAAGGGAGTGTGGTATTGGTGCAAGGCTAGACAAGCAGGTAAATTGAACAGTATAGAGAGTCCAGAAAAAGGCCCACACATATATAGTCAGTTGGTTTTCAGCAACACTGGTACTGCAATTCAGTGGAGAAAGTGGCCTTTTCAATCAAAGAGATGCTAGTGACACCTGTCTCACATCATACACAAAAATTAATGTGCAATGGCTTGTAAATCTAAATATAAAAAATTTTTTAAAATAAAGGTTTTAGATGAAAATAGAGAAGAGTATCTTCATGAATTTGGGGGTTAGAAAATATTTCTTAAATAGGCACTAATCATAAATGAAAAGATTGGGAACATGGAGATATTTATTTGTTTGTTTATTTATTTATTTTAGATGGAATCTTTCTCTGTCACCTAGGCTGGAGTGCAATGGCGTGATCTTGGTTCACTGAAACCTCTGCCTCCTGGGTTCAAGTGATTTTCCTGCCTCAGCATCCTGAGTAGCTGGGACTTCAGGCATGCCTACCACCATGCCTGGCTAATTTTTGTATTTTTAGTAGAGACAGGGTTTCACCATGTTGGCCACGCTGGTCTTGAATTCCTGACCTCAGGAGATCCACCCACCTCTGCCTCCCAAAGTGCTGGGATAACAGCTGTGAGCCCCCATACCTGACTTCTTTATATTTAAACAATTATATTAATGTAAAAACACCATTAAGAAAAAAGGCAAGCCACAGCATGCAAGAAGACAGTTATAATACATACATCTAAAAACTACTTCTGTCCAGAATATATAGAACCTTCTACAAATCAATGGGAAAATGCATATAACTTAATTTTAAAATGCATTAAAAAACACCTGAGCAAAAATGTCATAAAAGAGGACATCCAAAGGGTCATACACATAGAAAAAATGTCAACATCATTACTCATTAGAAAAATACAAAGCAAATCTATAATGAAATACCATTTACACCCACTGGAATGGCTAAAATTAAAAAGACTGAAAGACTGAGAGTAACTCACATTGGTAAGGTGGTTGAACAACTGGAATTCTCATACAGTATCATAGCAGGAGTGTACACTGGTACAGTTTGGAAAAACGTTTGACAGTTTCTTATAAAGTTAAACATGGAACCCCAATAAGTTCATTTTTAGATAGATACCTAAAAGAAATAAGTAATATATTCCTCAAAACTCATATGTAAGAATGATCACATTTGCATTTTTCATAATAACTCCAAACTGGAAACATGTCCACCAACAGGAGGTCTAATAATTGTGGAAGATGGAAAATTATACTGCAATAAAAAAAAAACAACTACTGATATTTTAAATCATATAGATGAATCTCACAGACATTATGTTAAGTGAAAGAAGCCAGACAAATAAGAGTGTATACTGTATAATTATAAGAAGTTCAAGAATAGACAAAATCAATTGATGATACCTTGAAATAGGACGTTATTGACTTCTGAGATGCTGGAAGCATTCCCTATCTTTATCTGGAGAGTGGTTATGTGAATGTATAAATGTATATACACTTAAGATTAGCACATTTCATTGTATGTATGGTTAAATAAAATTTAGACAAAACAAGAGACCAATTCAGGTGGTCCTGTCTTAGTCTGCTTTCTGCTGCTATAACAGATTACTACAGACTGGGTAATTTATAAAGAAAATAAATTTATTTTGCTTATGGTTCTGGAGACTGGGATGTCCAAGGGCATGAGACTGGCATCTGCTCAGTCATCTGGTGAGGGCCTTATTACTGTGTCATCCCATGAAGGAAAGTGGAAAGACAAGGGAGCATGGGAGACAGAGAGAAAAAAGGGGTGAACTCCTTAGATAACTAACCTACTACTTCAATAACAGCTTTAATCCACTCTTGTTCTATGACTTAATCACCTCTTAGAGGTCTCATCTATTAATGCCACCACACTGGCAATCAAATTTCAGTATAAATTTTTGAGGGGACATTTTAAACCAAAGCAGGTTCCAAACTCACCTACATATGACACCTAAAACATGAATGGTGAAAACAGGGGAAGGGGATTGGTTTTTAATGTCCCAGGAGACTTCCCAGAATATTCAGATTGAAGGGGTTCACTGACTGTTAAGCAAGATGAATTTAAAATCAGAAATATAAAATATTCTCATTAAATTATAATGCATCTAGGATCAAGGCATGTTCATAAAATCTTCTGGACCGGAAAAACAAGCCATATGTAAAGGAATAAGGATCAGATTAATGTCAGATTTCTTATAAACAATTGGATATTACAGGAAAATGAAGCAATGTTCTCTCAAAGTTCTGAGCCAACATATCAATCAGGTGTGAGAATAAAATAAAAATTTTTTTTCTGACAGTCAAGGGAGGGTAACATTTACCTTTTAATCATGACTTTTAAAGAAGTTAATTGAAGATATAGTGAAGCAACAGGAGGAAAGAAAAAAAAATGGGAGACATGAGGTTCCGAGGATCATGGCTCCAACACAGGACAGCAGAAAAGGGGAGCTGCAAAATGACTGCTACAAAACAGACTCAAAGAGAAAACATGTAGGAGGACGAAAGAAAAAAAAAAAAAACGTGAAATAGATGTCCAAAAAATGAAATGTGTTGGAGAAAGTTGTTATGCAAATAACACACAAATTAAAAGCATAATAGGAAAAATACAATCGAACAGATTCTATTTAACCTCGCTGCAAAAGGACATTTTACTTGGAGTAGTGTAGGGGTCTGCTTTGAGTAATGCTGGACCCACAGGAAAGGAAATATTACGTTAGCACAAAACTTGAGCCGATGGTGAACAATTTTTGCAAATTCACCTTGTAATATGTACAGAGCAGGAAAGTATTATTTATTGTTGAGGGACACAATGTGAATGTTCACACTCTTGATAACGCAAAAGACAAAATGCACATGACAGAAAGAGGAAGTGAACGAAGACTGGGTAGAGGAGATGGAAAAGTTAGCTAAAATTCCTCGGAGAAGAAAGTTGAGATACTAATTAAAATAGATGGGAAAAGAAATACAAGTATATTATTTAAAGTCACAAAGGTAAACAATAAAATATTTTAAAATTACTTTGGATGAGTCAGTGGTAAGGATGGAGAAGTAGAAGTGCACTGGCATGTCTAAAGCTGAATTCAAAAAGAAATTAGGTCTAAATTGTTAAAGAGTTAGGATAGCAGTCCAGTGGGAGAGTCCAGTGCAGACTGGGTTAAAAATATTTTCCCCCTGGAGTAAGACCAGTGTTGGTGAGAGTGGCTGTTGCTTTTCTCCCTGTAAACTCTTCAGTACTACTTGATTTGACACCATATCCGTGTGTTCTTTTGTTTAAAATTAAAATTAAAATTAAAATGTAATGTCCATTTGCTATGGGTGCTGCCCCCTATCCCCCAGCATTCATTCTCTGCTTC
Source organism: Rhinopithecus bieti (assembly GCF_001698545.2). NCBI lineage: Eukaryota > Metazoa > Chordata > Mammalia > Primates > Cercopithecidae > Rhinopithecus > Rhinopithecus bieti. Next base: position 5,275,229 of record NW_016804690.1, read on the forward strand.
TTTTCAGTAATAATAACCAATTTTCAATCCTCTGCACACAGTTCCTAAGCTTTGGAAGAAGGAAGTTCAGCCGCAGATCCCAAACTGTCTGCTCAATGCTTCGAGAAGGATGGAGCACATGCCCCAGGTGAAACCTATACGACATGTGTCAGAGAACTGTGGCCGGGATGTCTGGGGAAAAGTTTCCTCTTTCTTCTCTGGGAGCTCTCTGGAGAGGATTGTTTTAAAGCTGGATGTGAACAGCGACTTGTGCAGCCCCAGAAGCCCCTGACAGCTGCGCTGGAATCATAAGGTCTCAAAATGAAGGTGACATTGCAGGAATCAGGGAAGAGAGAAGGCAAAAAAATTTAAAGCCTCTCCTAAGGCGGGCCCTACCACCTGAATATTTAAGTTACTTGGGCCGTTAAATTGTATTTTTAAAGTGCAAGTCAGGTTTTGTTGTTACTAATAACCAAAAGATTTCTGAAAGATGGAAAAAAAAAAAAAGAAGAAAAAAGAAACAGAGAATGTTTATGAAACAAATAAGCTAAAATATTTCAAATAATTTTATAGGTTAGAAAACAGTATCACAGATTTTCCTTTAGTCTTCACAGCATTCTCATGAGAAAGGAAATTGTTATCCAAGTGTTATGAAAGAGAAAACTGAACAGAATGGTCAGGTGACATACTGAAGTCCCTTTGGTTATAAATGACCAGTACTTTTGACTAAGAACCATGCTCTTACCAGAAGACCACACTGCAGGTGTAGACAAATGGACAGTGGAATAGAATAGAGAGCCCAGAAATAAATTCATGCATATGTGGAACTTTAACGAGGGCAGAGGTGGTCTGGCATTTCAGTGGAGAAAAGAGGGATTATTCAATAAAAGGAGCTGGAAAAACTGGTTGTCCATTTGGAAAAAAAATGAATTTGGATCCCACCCTTACACCATACCCATAAATCAACTCCAGATGGATTAGGGACTTAAATGTCAAAAGCAAATTTTAAACACTTAGTAGAAGAATATAGGTGGATATCTTTCCAATCTTGGGGTAGGGAAGGATTTCTTAAACAGGAGCAAAAAGTACAAACCATAAAAGAAAAGATTTATGATTTTTGACTATTAAAATTAAGAAATTCTGTTCATCAGAAGAATTCTTAAAGAAGATGAAAAAGCGGCCGGGCGCGGTGGCTCAAGCCTGTAATCCCAGCACTTTGGGAGGCCGAGACGGGCGGATCACAAGGTCAGGAGATCGAGACCATCCTGGCTAACATGGTGAAACCCCGTCTCTACTAAAAAATACAAAAAAATAGCCAGGCGAGGTGGCGGGCGCTTGTAGTCCCAGCTACTCGGGAGGCTGAGGCAGGAGAATGGCGTGAACCCGGGAGGTGGAGCTTGCAGTGAGCTGAGATCCGGCCACTGCGCTCCAGCCTGGGCGACAGAGCGAGACTCCGTCTCAAAAACAAAAGAAAAAAGAAAAAAGAAAAAAAAAAAGAAAGAAAAAGCAAGCTACAATCTGAGAAAAATTCATTTGGAACATATAATTGAGAAAGGTTTAGTATCAAGCATATGTAAAGACTCAAAATAATAAGGAAAGGCCAAACCACTCGACTGACCAAAAAAAAAAAAAAAAAAAAAAAAAAAAAAAAAAAAAAAAATTAATAATAAACACTTTACAGAGGAGAAACAGAAGGAGAAACATATACAGCTAAAAACATATGGAAGGATCTTGAGTCTTATAGCAACATTGAGCAAATCAATATTTAGAATAACAAATCAGTATCATTATCAAAGAGATAATGGATATCTCTTTACACTCAATTTATTGGCAATAATTAAGAATTTAAACTACAGCAAAATTGAAAAGTATATGGAATAACCAGATTCCTTATATAGTGCTGGTATAAATTGGTTAACCACTTAACATTATCTTTTCAAGTTTAATATTCACACACCCTATGACCCAACAATTTTCTACGTGTATATACTAAAGGAAATTATTACATTTGTGCACCCGGATAAACACATAAAAGTGTTCATAAAAGTAGTGTTTACTATAACAAGAGCAGATAGCAAATGACTATCCAGAGGGAAACAAATTGTAATATATCTGGAATAACTTATTGCAATGAAAATAAATGAACTACAGGTATATGTGATAATATGATGCTTAGTGATAGCAGGTTCTCAGATGATCACAGCATGATAGTCTTTATAAGCAATAACATTTTTGAGCAAATATATATTTGCTAAAATTATCATTTTAAAAATGCAAGAAAATAATATAAACATAAAATTCCGGATGTCAGGGTTATGCAGAGGGGTAATGGGATGGGGAGGATTGTACAGATAGGTGCAAACATTGCTCATGTTCAAATTCTTGGGTTGGGTAGTTGACTTTTATCACTAACAAAGTAATAAACCAGGGAATACAATGGGTAAATGAAAAAATAAAATAGAGTCATGATTAGACCAGTGATGATAGTATATCATAAATCAAGTCTTCTCATCTTTAAGACGGAATTAGTAAGAATACTTAGCCCCCTAGCGTTGTTATGAAGGTTGAAAATCTTAGAATAATGCCTGGTACATAGTTTTATATTAGTATTTGTGAAAGATGAAAGAGAGAGAGAGAGAGATGGGGGCGGGGGAAAGAAGTAAAAGAAGGAAGAAATCAAGGAAGGAAATAAATAAATAATTATGAATAATCAAATTCCGTGCACTTGAAGTCCATTATTAAAGCATTAGCCCAATGCAAATAGGTGTCAAAGAGTGCATATTGGAGTGGGCTTAATCAAGGAAAATTCCTGAGAGTGGTAAAGGTTTGAAATAATTTTTTTTTAATGTAAAAAGTATTGCTAAAACGTAAACACACCACTGGATTAGTTTACTAGTTAACAGGTTAAAGTTCCAGCTTCTATTTTCAGAGTGGAACTTAGTTGCCACGATAATAGGAGGTGACATTTGTTTGATTTTCCTCCCTCGAGTTGTGGAAGAATCCTATAAACTCCTCTATAAATAACCAAGTAGAGGCCGAAAGGTTTCCTGTAACTTACAGTCTAGAGCCAGTAACCTCTGATGGCAGTATGAGTGGCGGTTGAATCAGCAGGGTGGCAGCAATCACGGGGGAATTCCGCCTCCTCCAAGGAGGCTTGACTGAGCATGAATGGCTTATAGTTTGTTTCCCTCAGTCCTCAGTAGTAGTCCATTAGCCAACAAACATGAAACATTCCACTGGGTACCTTATAGTCCTTGAACCAGTGAATACAGCTCAGCCCCTCTGGCCAAGGAAAACACTGTCCAGTTGTTACAGGAGAACATACAGAGGACATATTATTTTAACTGAGCAACACATTCCAACTCCCAGCTAGGACCAGTGGGCAAGACCACAAACCCTTCGTCTGAGCAAAGTGCAGACTTTAATAAATTTGAATGCTTAGTGAAATATATAGTAACTTATCTGTCTTATTCTGTTTAAGGTGGAATGGCCAGGGAAATATGTGTGTTGGGGACATGAATTAAATTGGTAATAGAGTTTAGGCCACTTACAGAAATGAGTCATTTCTGTAAATAGGTAGGCACTTTGAACTTCTTTGCTATATCAGCTCCAAAGCTACCAATTACCTTTCATTTATCTTCCAGCTTCAGTTCCTTTCTCCCCATTGTCAAAGTGCTTCTTGGCTGCCTGTGGGGTTGGCACCAAAAGGATTGAGCATCAGTGTGGATGTTTCTTTGCCCACCTCTTGGGTATGTTATTATTTATATTATACCCCACTTCCACAGATTATAAAGACTGTCCATTGCTTATAAAAACAAAACAAGGCCGGGCATGGTGGCTCACGCCTGTAATCACAACACTTTGGGAGGCCTAGGCAGGCAGATCACCTGAGGTTGGGAGTTTGAGAACAGCCTGACCAACATGGAGAAACCCCATCTCTACTAAAAATACAAAATTAGCTGGGCGTGGTGGCACATGCCTGTAATCCCAGCTACTCGGTAGGCTGAGGCAGGAGAATTGCTTGAACCAGGGAGGCGGAGGTTGTGGTGAGCTGAGATCGTGCCATTGCACTCCAGCCTGGGCAACAAGAGTGAAACTCCATCTCAACAAATAAATAAAAATAAAATAAAACGAACAAACAAACAAAAAAACAAAAAACTATCTTAAATCTATATCCTACCATAAATAAAGTTCCAAGTAATAAAAAACACCAAAATAATTTATTTTCACCTTTTTTCTCTTGTAACTGCAGTCTACTTGTTTATTTTTTTCCCCCCATTTGAATAAACTTACATTAGGAGCACCAAGAAAAACACAAAGAATAATCTAGTTTCTTTTTGGTCAGACTATGAGAACTGACAATGCTTGGTCAAGTTCAAGGACTTCCACACTCACCAGTTCCATTTGATACAGGAATACTCTTTCTTTTCTCTGTCCTTTCCAGCAAACCAATTTTGTGGAAAGATCAACTAATAGTTACAAATGGAAACTTGTTATTAAAAAAAACAAATTACAGTATAGGAATAGGTCTTCCCAAGAATCAAAAATAAAGTAGAACATGAGTCAGAGATAAAGTCTTTTCAAATGCATGTACAAAACTGAAAATCCTTGCTTTATTTTTTATTCACAGGATTTTTTCCTTCCTTTTTAGGTTGTGGTCTAGAAAGCATATTGTGATTTGTACAAGAAACACATTCCCATTTGGACCTTTAACAAATTCAACTGTTTTGTGTTCCGTATGAGTAAATTTTAGGTTGTCCATCATTGAAATCCAGTTTAAAAAAAAATAATGGGAGTCGATAATCCAGACAACATTTTCTACCGTATTTGTTGACTTCAGTTGTTGGAAAGTAAAATTCTGGAAAGAGGGCTGGGATATCTCCAGGGGCTTAGTTTAGCATCATCAAAGCCTCTCCCGCTCCCCTTTGCACGTTACAGTATCTGCTTTACCAATCAGTGGGAAATTTATCATGTAGGATTTAAAGGAGATATTTATGGCGTCCGTAAGCACAATGACTTTGACTGGTAAGATGTCAGCTATTCCCTTTAGGAGATAAAAGGCCACAGCTGGTGAGATAATAGAACAGGAACTGTTTCAGTATTTCAAAACAGAAGACCTTGTTGAAGAAGAGAGATTTTATATGGTATTTGCTTTAATTTTTTTCGTTCTGTGATGAACAGGTGTGGGAGTCAAGTCACGAAAGCAGCTTAGTTGATTGTGGGACAAGGGAGGGAGGTAAATATTTTGATGGTTGGGGAAAACTGAGATTTTCAAACTTCAGACCCAACATGTAGTCTAAGCCTTTTCTACCTGTGTACACAAAGGAAAGAGGAAACTAAGTCAAGTTAAAACAGGCGGTTGTTGTTTGGATTATTCATTAAGTTATGAAATCCTCCTGGCTATACAAAATAGAAAGCTACAGCTATGTGACAAGTGTTTGATGTGAACATGCAAATGTACTTTTAAATTCATTATACCTAAGGGAACAAGGTATGTGGGTAAGGGGTTTCTACTATTTCTTGGGCTTACACAGCAGGTCCTTGAATAATGCCATTTAAGTTCAATGTCATTTCCTTATAATGTCAATGAGAAAAAAAAAAAAAAAAAAAAAAGGATTCCTAGCTGAAGTCATTGTGTGTGTGGACTTTGCATGTCCTCCCCATGTCTGGTTGCCTCCCAAAACCCACAGCTGTGTCTGTCAGATGAATCAGTGTGTCTCACTGGTCCCAGTGTGAGTGAGTGTTGCTGAGTGTGCCCTGCAATGAGAATGGTGGCCTGTCTGGGGCTGGTTCCAGCCTGGTACCCCTGATCTACCAGAATTGGCTCTGGCCACTTGAGCTCCTGAACTTGAATAAGTGGGTACATTATTATCTTACTTGTTTTTGTTAACCTTTCTTAAATGTGTGTGCAGCCCACATTCCTTTCAAAGTTATTTTGATGTTTATTTCAATATTAGAAGTATTTGGGTCTTCTTTAGAAGTTTGGTTATTTTGTGTGTGTGTGTGACCAGAAATATGCCGTAGCAACTTAACTCTTCTTTAGATCGGTTAGCCTATGGTAAAGCTATTTTTGTTATGTGTGCTTTCACTTAAAGTCCCAGTTTCCAAGAACTTATTGTCAAAGATAAGTAAGGACTTACTGTACTTCTGGGCACACAGTGGGCTAAGCATCTTATATTATCAACTAGAAGATGAAATGAAATACAATATATTGCTAAAATGATCTTGAAAAAGTTATCACATTGTAATAAGTTACAAGAATTATTAAAATGACTTAGGACATATTAAAACACTGTAAAAAGTAAAGCTTAGTAGATGCATTAGAGGTTATAATTGGCATTGCTAACATTATTATTATTAAAATCCTTCAGTGCTGGGCACCATTTATTTCTACCCTTATAACCCCATGGACCTGTACTGTATCTTATAAGAAAAGCCACAATAAATATTTGATAAATTGCTGAATAAAAGGTAGGTTGACTTCTTAAAGCAACTGCGAAATACCTCATCCACAAGAGAAAAAGGCAAGATAATAACCTTGCTTCATGAATAAAGTATCAATCATTTAGGTGTTAAATTTTCCATTTGTTCATTTTTTTTTTTCCAGCAGAAACTCTTGGAGAAATTGCATAGCATTATTTTAAACAATTCTCCTCAGGGGCCTATTAAGTAGGCTTTTCTGCAGACTGGATAGATGTCTTTTACAGCTGGTCGGTGTTTAGTTCTCAATTCTTGACCAGCGAAAGAAAATGACTGGGATGTAGGATATCTGACCTATAGATTGCTCATTCTCTGCATGAGTCAATCTTTGAAGTCTGAAGATAAAAATCACCATTAATCGCAAAACTTTCTTATAGTCATAAGGTCAGATATCCCAGGGCCCCTCCAAAATTACCACGTGGACTGGCATAGGGAGAGATCGGCTCAGCTGTGGTCGCTTTTATGACACAGAGCTCCTTCTCTCTGGTTGATGATATTGAATGAGCAGGAAGGAAGAAAATAAATAAAAGTCAGCTAACCATGGTTGAGTCAATCCAGCCCACGGCATTCAAAGGCTGGAGGGCCACCTGACACTCCAGAGGCTGCTGGAAATGCAGGGCTGTTTCATCCTGGGGTGTGTTTCCATTAGAAGAAATACTGACTTGAATGAAACCAAGAGTCTGTCCCTTGCTTTATTGGACAATGAAAGTTCCCATCATACTGATCAAAGATTGAGGATTTGGGACATGTGGGAATGCATTAATATCTCACCTGTGGCTGAGGCAGATGTGTGTTTCCAAATGCTAATTTCTTTTCCTGCAAAGCCAGGTGTGTAAGGAGAACTAAGGGAAAAGGAAACTGTTTTTTCCTGTGAAAATCTGGATCCAATTCGATCCAATTCAGTTTCAAAAACATTTATTTACTTTGTGTCCCTTAAGTAAATAGAATATTATCCTGAAAACACAAAGGACATAGAAACTGAAGCCAGATAGGCAGTTAAACGGAAAGGAAGGAAGGGAAGAGGGAGAAAAAAACAGAGAGACAGGGAGGAAGGAAAGATTGCTGAGTGACCTTTTGTGTTGTGCTGTTTAATAGACACATTATTGCTTTCAGTCCTCAAAGTAGTCTTGGGAGAATGGTGTTGTTTAATCATTTGCCAGATGAGGAAACTTAAACTCAGGGAGGTTGCTACTTGCCCAAGGAGGTAAATATTGTTCATTCAATTTTGCGTTTTGATGTCTGAATTATTTTCTGTATTTTTGGAATTGCTCTCATTTTGATTCTTTGCGGTGGGGATGGGACAGGAAACCTCTTGTAATTCGAACAGAAAATACTAGATGATCATTTTGCCCTCTTTCCAGACTCCCTTGAAGCTATGGAAAAGCTCTGATAACCATAGGCATCTTCCCCAGATTTTTCCTCAAAAGTTCCTGAGATGGAATGAGTGGAGAGCATGCTTGTGCTCTCTGGCAGTCTCTCTCTCTCTCTCTCTTCTCTCTCTCTCTTCTCTCTCTCTCTCTCCGTCGTTCTAGGTATTCATTTATCGAGTCAAAGAAATTCCGTGTTCTAGTCCCCAGGCTTTGCCACTTATCTCGGTGTCTATTTCTCTTCTAACAAAAGAAAATATCCTGAGTTCCCTTTTTTCCTTTCTCTCTCAAATCGAAGTATAACTTCACTTCATCTTACTTATTCGAGCCCTACACGCTTTTTCTGAGGGTTGAACCAGTCACGACAGTGTGAATGCAATCCTCTTACAATTACGACTCACCACTTGCTAGTCTCAATAAAATATGGCTAATAATAATTAATCATAGTTTATTATATTCTTCCTACATCCTCAACAGCGGATTTGGCCCTACTGGCTGTGGAGAAATATCACATCATATGTCAGAACGACATAAGATAAATATATCACAATATACTTCCCTCCTCTCTATATACCGATATCTACCTCAAGCCTTAACCACTAATCTGGTGGGAAAATTTAGAATAATATGACCTCTATTTCTCACATCGCACCCTCGTTAGGAGTAACCTCTTTGGCAGATAAATTACCCGGAATCTTTGTGTTCTTAACTTTAGCCCACCCATCCAAATTTCTCTTTCCCCCGACCTCTGCCTACACAGTTTCACTCTTCTCTCAATATACATGTCGATAATGATTGATGGCTGTCTCGCCTGCACCTCAGATTGAGTGATTTCCATTTCTGTGTCCTGCGATGCTGCTCCCTCGGACATGTCAACACTGTCACACCGTGTCCTCACACATGATCCCAGAATTAACTATGCTGGGAAGAAAGCAAATATCAGACACAGGCTCTTCCAGTTAATTCCCCTCTCTCTCTCTCTCTCTCTCTCTCTCTCTCTCCTGTAAGAACAGATGACTCCAATGATACTTAGTGGTGCAGTTTTCCTTACGAAAGTGTTTCTGAGTCTTATTTCTAGAAGCTGGGTCTTATGCTTTTGCTTTCTCACCCTTCTAATTATTAGCTATTCAATATCTTTTTCAAAAACACTTCGTTGTAGACTATTTAGCACATGCAAAAATATAGAAAATAGCATAATAAGCCTCCATATACCAATTTCCTTCTTAAACAATTATCAATGCACGGACAACCCTTACCTGGATTATTTCAAACAAATCTCAGGCCTCATATTATTTCATCTGTAAAATGTTAATTCTTTATCTCTAAAATGGAAATATTCTTTTACAAATGAGCACAGTATCATCATCTTACCTAATGATAGTTCCTTAATGGTACATCTCTGTATTCAGATGTCTCTGATTATCTTATAAGTTTGATACATTTATATAATATCTTCAAATTAGCATCAAAATAAGTTCCATACACTAAAATTGGTTGATATGTCATTTAAATTTCTTTTAATGTATAGATTCAATTTTCCTCTTACTCTTTTGTTTTTTAACCATATTGTTTTCCTGTAGAATTTCCCACTGTCAGGATTTGCTAATTGGATCCTTGTGGTTTCATGTATCATGCTTTCCTGTCCCATGTGTTTTCTGCAAATTATTAGTTGGATTTAGAGGCTCCATCACGTTCACCTTGGATTCATTTGGCAAGCCAGCTTCATAAATGGTGCTGTGAGCCTCTATTAGGGCATATAAAATGTCTAATTGTCTCCCTTTTTGTGAAGTCAGCAGTGATTGATGATCATTATTTAGATACACTATATAATTAGGAGTAGCAAAAAGGTGATATTGTATTCTATCATACTCTTTAAATTTGTTACCTGGAATCTTTCCATAAAGAGAAAATTCTCATACATTACTTGGTTGACTTGAAGTATTGGTCACATAGAAAAGTCTGAATAAATGCTTAATCTTTTTTCTTTATTTACCAGTTTTCAAAATAGTTAAATAATTCACTGGTCAAAAGTAGCCACTTTTTTTTTTCTATAGCCATTATTAACTAACAAATTTAAATATATTTCATGTCTTTCAATCTATTGCCATTATCTTTACTGATATTTAAATTGACCCATCTCTGGCCAGTAAGAGCCTCCTCAGGATGGCTCCTGAGTCCTTTCTACACACTTTCAATGGTCTTTGATGTTATCTTTTCTCTGTGGTACATGAAGATCCAGGCTCATTTTGTACATTTCCTTCCCAGACCTGAGGCCAGTCATTTCTTAGTGGTATTTAGGGAATACACATTGATCCTGGGTTGACCTTTGCTTTTAGACACTTTTCAGTGGGCAGAGGTAGTAAATATGTGTTTCTTAAAAAGATGAAATTATGAAGTCATACTAATACTTCAAAATCAAATTTAAGACTATAGAATTTTTGCTTAATCTAATCTATGTTACAATGTTTTTTTCTTTTTGTAGGCTGAAAATAAGGAATTCCCAATGGATGAATCTTAGAATAACACTTCTAATAGCACTCCCAATAATATGATTACTGAAAAGAGAGAGAGAGAGGGAGAGAGAGAGAGTGCGTGTGTGTGTGTGTTTGAATTTCTTAGTATCATTAGGGAAAAACCCACTGAGTATATATATATGTGTATATATATGTGTGTATATGTATATGTGTGTGTGTATGTATATGTGTGTGTGTGTGTGTGTGTATATATATATATATATATAGAGAGAGAGAGAGAGAGAGAGAGAGAGAGAGAGAGAATCAGTTTTGTCTTCTTAAGACAATTAAAACAGTTTCTCTGTATATGGTTATGCCATAAAGCAATGTCTAGTTGGGTTTACTTCTTTTAGTTTGCTTTTGTCCTTTAGGGATTCCTTTTTTCAAACTTAATTTTGTTATATAATCATGAAAAATATTTGATGATTCCACAAAAGCCACAAGGCCATAAGTTATAATATATATGCTTTCTCAACAGCAAGGTTGCTGTGCCAACAGTATATATCCACAATGCCAGACCCTGCTAGTTCTTCTTTCACACTAATTCCATTAGGCTGAACGAGCCCTCATGAAATAGCTACTGTTTAGTGTGGCCCAATCCTAGGAGTGTCCATAGTATTCTAACTATTTTGATATACCTAATATTGTGGTTAAAAGATAAGGACTGTGTGTTGCACATTTCCTTGAAAAGAGCTGTTCACAAAGCAAAATATAAACAAGTGCTATGGAAGTTTCATTTGTTTTGGAGAGTAGGAATATAAGGGAGTATTCTAGGCTTCTGAGATTGGATAACATATGGAAGAGGCAGGATTTGAACTGGAGTGATTCATGAGGAGGTGTTGAACACGGACACACTGGTTATGAAAACAGGAGAGCAACTCTGGTCCTCAAAAAACTTGTAATCTAGTGGGGAGGTTACCAAGAGTTCCATGTTATCTGTGCTCTAATAGAGGTATATGGAAGGGATAAAGGAGGTGTGCAAGAAGGGGACTTCAGTAAACCCAAGGGAAGTCAGAAAAGTACCTATGGAGCAGCGAGGCCCAATCTGAGTCTTGCAGGAGTATGAGTTTGTTGGGTGGGTGTGCCGGGTGAACTGGGGATAGGTGGAATGGAGTGTAGAGCAAGGCAAGCATAGGAAATAGTTCAGAAATGAGTTTGAAGGTAAAATAGAGTTTGAGTCTGAGAGCAAAGGGATATAAAGTTGAAGGAACACGCAGGATGAAAGGTCTTATATATCGGGTAGGCAAGAAAGAGCATGAAAAAGATTTAATAAGGTTATCAAGTGCTTAGCTTTCTGTCTAAAGAAATAAAAATTGTAAAATATAAACGAACCATTGACATATTAATGTCCTTTGTCATTATAATTTCATTTTTGATGGATGGATATGTTATCAACAGTGGCCTAGAACACTCCCCAGTTTAGTTTTTTCTCCTCTGAACTATTTAGTGATCTGGAAACAAAACTTGAGCAAATGCCATAGAAAGTATCCTTGTGATCGTTTGCTGTTGTGAAGCATCTTTCTGTAATATGAATAATTTCACCCTCTATCTGTTTGAAGATAAAACATTTAAATGTAAAGTCAGAAATGTGTTTATAATTGTTGTGTGGGAATCCCCAAGAAACTTTCCAGATAGGTGCTGATGATCACCTGGCAACACTATGTGGCTAGTTTTCCTATTTACTACAGAACAATGGAGAGTCACAGGCTTCTCTTAGTCCTTCTTGTTATTTGCATGTTCAGTAAGAGGAATAAAACATGTGCAAGTACTTTGCGCGAGGAACTAATGCAAAGTATTTTATAGACCTTTTAAATGGACAAAGGTCGTGGATTCCATCCCTTCCCCAAAACCCTACCTTAAGAAATACAATGAAAAGAGTTCCCTCTGTTAGCTTGAATGACAGCCTGGGAATTCTCAACAGATACCTAACCCTAGGCGTGGGCTCCCTCTGGGTGTCTACTATAGACGTAATACCACCAAAGTCTCAAATCTCCAGATGAGGACTGGACATAGTGCTAATGATATCTGAATAGTTTTCGTCATTGTATTTGATAGGAAGTAAGGGGTAATTAAATTCTTTGATGGGTCTGTGCCTCTTGCTATAAGAGGGGTCTTTTTTCCTCACTAAAATTAAAAGAGACAGAGAGGGCCAGGCATGGTGGCTCACGCCTGTAATCCCAGCACTTTGGGAGGCCAAGGCGGTTGGATTGCTTGAGGTCAGGAGTTCGAGACCAGCATGGCCAACATGGTGAAACTCCATCTCTACGAAAAATACAAAAATTAGCCAGGCATGGTGGTGGGCACCTATAATCCCAGCTACTCGGGAGACTGAGGCAGCATAATCACTTGAACCCGGGAGGTGGAGGTTGCAGTGAGCTGAGATTACACCACTGCACTCCAGCCTGGATGACAGACTAAGACTCCTTCTCAAAAAAATAAGATAAGATAAGATAAGATAAAATAAAATAAAATAAAATAAAATAAAATAAAATAAAATAAAACAGAGTGTCTTTGGGACCAGGGAGAGAAGGGACTTAATTGTTGCACAGCCTAAAAATAATAGAATAAAAGATTGTACCAATGAGGGCAAGATAAAATATATATTTAATATCTGCTGAAACATTTCCCCAAACTCCAGTTTGGGAGAGGTACCTGGTGGCACAGATCTATGTAAGATCCCTTCTATTGCAATTTAATATGGAAATATAGGGAGGGAGAGGAAGGATCAGAGTCAGGAAAACCAGGAATGGGTCTATGGCAAGAGTTCAGGTAAGAGACAGAGGAGGTCTTTAGCTGGGATACTGGCTTTGAGATGAAGAAGACGTGGAAGATTTGAGAGCCATTTAGGAGGGATGGAGTGGGGTAGGAGCAGAGAAGGAAAACAAGAGTTTCTAGTTATTAATGCTTTACAGGTGGGATGATGGGCAGAACATGGAAAGACGGTGTGAGAATGGGAGAGCCCCACAGGCTGATGGTGGCATTCCTGCTCCTGCTCTGAGCTCACCCAGCCCTGTGGCACTCCGACTTCTACTAACTGGTGGGGTCAGACTTCCAGTCTTTTCCAGAGAGAAGTACTGAGCAGCTTAAAATATTTGAACGGGAGGAGGAGAAGCAAACTACAGCTACTTCAGAGAATGACACTAAACACCTAGTCCACTCTGTATACACTAGAGGTAAGAGAGGTGGTTCATAGAACTTCACATGTGCCCCAAGTTTTCTCCTGGTCTTCTTGGTTAATTCTGTGTTGTCTAATATATCAAGAAAAAATAGTGTAACAGAGTTCCCAATCTCAAACTAAACCCTTCGATTTATTTTTTTGAAACACTGAAGCAAAGAACCTGGAAAAATTGTTATTTAGAAGTTGCAAGCTGTTGTTTTGACTCCCTAGAAGTTCTTTCATTTTTCAGGGCCAACTGTTGTCTTATGGAGGAGAGCCACCAGAATGGGATCTTTAGTAACACAAATGCAGAACAAGTATTAATTCAATGCTCTTCATAATAATAAAATTCACTGCCCACGTGAGTGCACATGTTTATTATGAAATGGTAATACCTTTAGCCTTGTGGTGGATGAGGAACCCCAAATCTGAGCCCTGTGACTTAAGGGTCCAGAATTCTAGCTCTGCTCTGGCTACGCGTCTTCCCATGGGGCAGTGACTCTCTAGGCCAAGTTAGAGCACACACTCCTTCCCCCTTCAAGACTAAGCTCCAGGCAGGCAGATTTATCTTTTAGGTACAATAGGTGGAGTGCCAAGGGTCCTTATTACTGTTAGGGGCCACAAAGATGTTAAAATTTCTTTTAAAATAAAAAAAAAAAATGAACTTTTAGGTTGAAAACATATCTGACATCATATTAATATATTTATTTCTATACCAGCACAGTTGTAAGACATAACTTGTGATTTATTTTATGGAAAAGGGAGCCCACAAATACAAAGGCACCTAGAGTTCATTAAAGACACAAAGTGGCTATCCCTGTAGGGAGCTATGTCCAAGTGACCAAAGCCTACTTCTGGGCCTGCGAGGGCCTTTTCCCCAGATGTCTTCTTTTAAGAGCAGACAGCACACAGGTATGAGTACCCCCAAGCACACCAGTGGCTATGGCTGATCTTGTACAGTCTGTGACTGGAGTGTGGGTGTATGGGCTAGTGTGTTCCTGTGTCTATGTGTGAGGCTTCTTGTAATAGGAGATGGCATTAGGGGCGGAATGAAAAGGAGTGTAGACAAGGATTGGGGCTAGTTCTCTTCACAATATTGCATTCTGGTACAGACTATATAGACAGCATTACTTGAACAAACTGTGAGAACAGACATTGCAAATGCTTTAAATGAATGTGGGATGTGTCACTGATCTTTCACTATTATTATTGTTATTATTATTATTATTATTGAGACGGAATCTCACTCTGTCACCCAGGCTGGAGTGCAATGGTGTGGTCTCGGCTCACTGCAACCTCCACCTCCCGGGTTCAAGCGATTCTCCTGCCTCAGTCTCCTGAGTAGCTGGGACTACAGGCATGCTCCACCACACCCAGCTATGTTTTTTTTGTATTTTTAGTAGAGACGGGGTTTCACTATGTTGGCCAGGCTGGTCTCAAACTCCTCACCTCGTGATCCACCCCCCTCAGCCTCCCAAAGTGCTGGTATTACAGGTGTGAGCATCCAGCCTGATCTTTTGCACCCAGTGATCAGAAGCACCCAGCCTGATCTTTCACTATTATTAACATTAAGAAGATAACTGTACACTAAGCCCATCAAAGAGACACAAGTGCAGGCTAATAACAATTTTCTATAAATAATTTAATGTTGATTTTTATCTAACAGCTGTTGTTAATTTTCTTGTGGAGAAGGAACTGTCTTTAGAAAATATCTCAAAAGCCACTGAAGTAGAAAGTTCATCATGCTGAAGATGGAACGTGAGAATACAGAAAGTTCTGGGTCCTTAGTGGCATCACTGAGTCACTGGACCACTCTTGGAACCACCCTATGTCTTAGTTTTTAAATCTCTTTACTGTCTAAGACGTTTTTAGTGGAACTATTTATCTCTGGCATCCAATAAGACCTTGCAGGATTTGCGGTTTTATCTATGTGTTTATTTTGTTTATTGTCTGCTCCACCCTACTTGATTGTGATCACCATGACATCAATGACTATGCATCTTTTGTTCACCTAGGAATATCCAGTGCCTACCACGCAGAGTGTCCTGCATTTACATGCTCACTTGATATCTGTTGTAGCAAAGAGTGAAAGAGAGAAGGAATAAATGCTTTCTCCCATGATGAGGAGACATGGGGTCTAGACAAGCTGGACCATTATCCCAGGCCTAGCACTCTGCTTTGTTATTTTTTCCGGTACAGCATCACATTCGGTTACAACAGAGTGAAATCTCCTAAGAACATGGCTGATTGTTTCATGATTGCAAAAAGGGCTCACTAATCCTCCCCTCTCCTGTAAGACTCTTTCAATCTCCTTTTAGATGTCACCTCTTCTTGTCAGTCAACACATGGATCTATTATAGAAATGTCTGGGCTAGCCAAGTTAATCCTTAACTAAACTGGAGTGGTGCTGATCATTCAGCCTTAAAAATTGAAAAATCACAGCACTGCTGAAGGAAAAGGCATTTTTCAGGTAGAGAGGCATAGGTCTTGGGCCAGGAAGCTTCAGTAAGAAGGCAATAATTCCACAGAAATGCATTAGCTTGGGGAGTCCAACAGCTGTTCTTGCACCGAAGAAATTCAGAGGAGAGCTCTTTGCTTCCTTGCTCATTACAATGGTTCGGAATCAGGCCTTGCCCCAGAATGTTCAGCTTGATGCTTACTGTTTAAGCCTTAAGTTAATCCAGTGAAGCTCCAGGCCTTTTACGGGATTCACAAGAATAAATAGCATTTAAATAAACATTCTCAAAGGTCAAGTCTTCGACTCAAATCTGAGGATTAAAAAGAATTGTTCACTCTAATAATTCTGCTAGTTCCCCAACTTCACACAAACCATTAATTTCAGAATGTAAACCTTGAATAATCTTTTCTTACCTGTAGTTTTGTGGTCATTTAGAAAACACAGCAATACTCTATTTTAATTGGAATTAAGTGACAAAAATAAGCCACTTCATGAGTTTTCTGGATAATGGTAAAATGTAAGAATGAAAAGCCACTTCTTTCTCCAAATGGTATTTTACAGTGACTTTTTTTTTTCCTTTTTACTGCATTTTAGAATTCTACTGGAGGCATTTCTCGGAAACTTTCTCTTACTTGTTAATGAATCATCCCCTTTGAGAATCAGCAGGTGCTTGCAGGAGCCCAGGTGTGAGTAACTGATTTAAGGTGGACCTTGTTCCTCTTTGAGAATCAGCAGATGATTTCAGGAGTCCAGGTGCGAGTAACTGATTTAAGGTAAACCTTGTGGGTAAACCAATGTTTACCCAGTGCATTCATTCGACAAACATTTGATGAGCACCAAATTAGAGTTCAATTGCAGATAACAAAAACCAGTTGAACTAATTTCATCAGAAAGCTACTTAATCGAGGTAATTAGGTGCTTAGAAAACAGAAGGGCTGGAAGCCCAGGATCCAGGCTGACACCCATGTAGTTAGACCCTGGAAACTGCAGAACAGCTAAGTGTGTTCATGACTGTGCTTGTTTGTCAGCAGGAGCATGGCCCTGCCTTGTGATACTGTGTTTTCAGCTCTCACGTGGGTGAATCTGCTTGGAGAAGTTGGTTCAAGATGTGGCTTGACTCTCAGGGAGTCTGTGTAACTATGCTTAATATTGTTAGATTTCTGGCCTCCAGCACACAGGATGGTTTTCTGGAAGAAGGATTTAATGTAGTTAAGTATGCCAACATGTAATATCTGATGTACATTTCTACCCTGCTTGGGATACAAAGTAAATAAAAGTCAGTTTCTGTCCTTAAGGAGTGTACTGTTTAGTAAGAAGACAGACTCCTGAACAAAGATGTATACTTCAGTGATGCCAGCCCAGGATTAGAGGCAGGTATTAAGAAGACCTCTGATAGTGATATTTTGCATCTGGTGCAGGACAGTTCCCCAGGTGGCCTTGAACCAAACCAGTCCTCCCACTTTCTCACTTGCAGTTCTTAAGAATAACTAGAATGTGCTGGGAATGCAACATCCTGAGATAAGGCCTAGGCTCTGTTCCAGTCCCCACTGGAAACAGGATGTCCTTCAACACATTAATCCAGCAGGTCATGTTATCCCTGGAGAAGAAAACCCAGAGACGGCTACTTTCCAGGGTCCTGCATCTGGGGTGCAAGTGAAGCACACGGAGATGAGACTCCACCTGCCCTGGGCAGCTTTCCTGAGCCTTGAGAAATCAGCTCACCATGAATCCAAGGTGTCTGCTGTTCCTTGCCACCCCTTCATGGAACTTGTTGTATGTGTGAGTATTTTCTCTTACTGGAGCAAGTAGTGAAAGTGCAGCCCAAGATGCAGTGGGCTGAAGTAACCAGTGCATAGTGAGCCTGGTTCTCACTGGGATTTGATTAATCATTTGAAAATGCGTTATTCTAAGTGCTTAACTTCAAAAGGGAAAATATTCTACTATGAATGTGGACTCCCTAAAAGAGCAGATTAAGGGAAGGCTGAAAGTGATGACCCCTTTAATTCCTGCTTTCCTAAGGAGACCCTCTGATCCTGTGTGGTCCCTCCATTTCCCCTTTAGGAGGCTGAATGCCATCGTGTCCACTTATTTAGACAAAGGAGCTGGGTGGGTTGCTGGGTTGTGGTTAGTCATCAGGCTACTGGCAGAGTAGACTGGCACACGGAAATCCTGAAGCTGAATTCACCGTTACCCTTTGAGTCACTGTTAACCCTCCCACCCCAGGCCTCCTCCTACCCTCAGTCTGAACCTGGATCCCATTCAAAGATGTTTTCCCCTCTCTTTCCACTTACCTTCTGAATTCATTTTGGAGGAATGTACCAAGATCCTTTGAATCCTCCAGGAATGTTGAACTCAGTGAAAAGTGATGTGGTTAAGAAAGCAAATAATATGCTGAAAGATGTTCATTGGAAGTGGCTATGGACATCAAAGAGATTGATGAATCTGCATTTCAAAAAGTCAGCAGGGGGTAACATTTCAGCTTACCTCATATTTCTTCTGCTTCTAAATTGGCTATTTACTGCCCATGAAGTTTCTTCCTTCCCATCAGGGCAGAATACTAATATAGTTAGCCCCAGGAAAGAGATGTCTGGAAATGGTATTGTCTTCTTAAATCAAAGCAGCTGAAAGAAATTTGTCTCTTAACAATGAAATATAGTTGCTATCAATGAGCATCTACTGTATTTCAGGCACTGTACTTAAACACTCTACATGCGTTCTGCCATTTAATCCTCAATCGTATTGCTGAGCTCGATAATATCATTGACCCTATTGTACAGTTTGGGGAAAGGAAGGTAGAGAGGTTAGGAAAATCCCCCCACTTGGCAACTGCTGGAGCAAGGATTTGAACTCTGTTGACTATATTGGGCACTATATGATGTTTCCTCATTGCCTTTAAACAACACTAGGTTGGGTTAGGGTAGCAGAGGATGTATATAATAACACGCATTGTTTACTGAGAGTAATTTTCCAGAACAAGCAAGAAACGAGAAATACTTCAATAATCTTCTGAAGAACTTCCATGGACAGTTATGGATTGCTAAGAAATTGGCAATAAAGGTAAGGGCCATGGAAGAAGCAGAAATTAGCTGCATAGGCCAGGCACTGTGCCATGTCAGTGGCAGAGCCACACCGTCACCTTCATCAGAGCCCAAGGTCTGAAGACACTGTAAAGAAGATCTGGCCAGCAAATCCCTTCAACAAGGGGTCGTCCAGACCCTGCTTCTATATCGTCAGCAGCAGGGCATGCTCCAGCTCAGCAGACAGCCACTTTTGTTTTCAAGTAACTCTCTAATTGCAAAAAATGTACTTTGTATTCATCCAAATCGGTGTCAGGGTAGCATTCACAAGTATTTGTTGTTAGTCGTATCTATCCTCTGACAACATGTAGAATAAATCCAACTCCTTTCCCATATGATAGTTCGTTGGATATTCAAAGTCCTTCCGCACACCCCCAGCTGGTTTCTTAACCATCCTTCATACTGTGTGGATTTGAACCATTCTCCACTGTAGTCTTTCTCCTTTAGGCATATTATAGTGCCAGTTCCTTTTTGTGAAAAGTACTTTGTTAGGTGAAGTATACAAAATTAAATAAGGCGTATTTAGTGTCTTTAAGTATCTCTTAAAGACAATTGTATAAGATTGACTATTGTCAAAAGCCCCCTTAAAAACTCTTCCTAGGTCCTCCTGGGCATGGGTGGGTCATGCCTGTAATCCCCACACTTTGGGAGACCAAGGCAGGAGGATTGTTTGAGGCTAGGAGTTTGAGACCAGCCTGGGTAACATAGTGAGACCCCATCTCTACCAATAAATTAATAAAAAATTAAATTAAAAAACTACACCTAGATATAGACCATTAGAAGAGTTCAGAGTGAAACTATGATGTCCCTACTTTGGACAGTATACCTCCTTTAAGGAGACCTAAGTTTACATTAGCATTTTGAATTGTATTGAGTCAACTAAGCCTGTAAGTATTTTTCACACTGACAGCTGCTAAGCCACAAACCAAAAGGCAATCACTACAGAGACATGGAATAGGAAAGGATGAGGGTTTTCAAAGCTTTCTCTCCCATTTAGTGATTTGTGTTAGCACTACCTATTCATTCATTAATTTACTTACTTGCTCATCCCACAAACATTTACTGAATACTTAAGTTTGTCTAATTATGCATAACATACTTGGGTGGGCTGAATGTGAAAAAAAAATATCAGACGTTACTTCCTGCCTTTAAGAGACCTATAATTTAGCTAGGGAGGGAAAAAGAAAAATAACTGCAAAACAAAGTAAGCTCTCAAAGCATCACATAATGGAAAAAACACAGAATTGAATCCGGAACCTGGGTTCTAGAAAAGATTATTATTATTTTTTAAGCTAGGATCTTGTCTATCACCCAGGTTGGAGTGTAAGATCATCACTCTCTGTAGCTTTGACATCCTGGGCTTAAGGCAGTTCTCCCACCTCAGCCTCTGGAGTAGCTAAGACTACAGGCACACACCATCATATCCAGCTAATTTTTGTATTCTTGGTAAAGATGAGGTTTTGCCATGTTGCCCAGGCTAGTCTCATACTCCTGGGCTGAAGTGATCTGCCTAACTTGACCTCCCAAAGTGCTTGAATTTCAGGTGTGAGCCACCGTGTCTGACCTGGACAAGAGTGTTGTCTAAAGGTAATCACATTAACTCTCTAGATCTCAGTTATCTCATTTAAATAATGAGACACTTGGACTTTTGGGGTTCTTTCTATTTCTGAGGATCTATGCTTCGAAGTACAAGATAACTGTATGCTTCTTCAGGGCAGGGATCACACTTCATGTACAACTGAATTTCCCATTAAATTTGTTACAGTTTTAACTCATCACTCAATACATATTTATTGAATGGTCTAATAAATTCAGATTAAATTGGCTTCCACTTGGGATGCAAAATGGCACCCCAGGGCAATAGGAAAATAGGCCCTGGAATTTATTTCCTTCCTTCTTTTCTTTTCTTTTCTTTCTTTTCTCAGGGTCTCACTCTGCCACCCAGGCTGGACTGCAGTGGTGCCATCATAGCTGACCACATCCTCAACTTTCTGGGTTCAAACATCCTCTCACCTCAGCCCCCCAAGTAGTGGAACCAAAGGTGTGTGCCACCATGCCTAGCTAACTTTTAAATTTTTTGTAGAGACAGGGTCTTACTTAGTTGCCCAAGCTAGTCTTGAACTCCTGTCCTCTAGGAATCCTTCTGCGTCAGCCTCCCAAAGAGCTGGGACTACAGGCATGAGCCACTGTGCCCTGCTGAAATTCTCACCCCAACGTTCACTGGGTGATATCATGATGTGATGGTCCAAGGAGAGATATATGCAGTCTTGATGCTCAAGTACAGAGATGACTCATGTATTCTCACATGTGCCATAATTAGTGGGTGAGATCCGAAGTACGAGCTGGCTATATACTGCCTCCTATTCCTCTTCGAATTTCCTGCTCTCTCCTTTAATTCCAGCTCTGAAAGCCTGTTTTGCTTCATTCTCTTACCAAGGAGTTTGGTGACACAAAATGAAAAGTTTGATGGACAATCTGGAAGTGTCTCACTAAGCAACACAAAAAATACTTACATTCTCACAAAGGTAAGGTAGGCACAATTGTCAGCAAATCTGGTCTAGATAAGGCCAGATTTCTGAGTATGAAAACCCACACACACACGCACATGCACGCATGTGCACACACACACACAGATGCGCACACAATTTTTACACACTCACCTGCCATACTAGTCTGTACCCAGCTAAGGATCCATGCATAAGAAGGAAGGCTATGATAAAAATATGGGCAGAATTTTGGAAGAGAAATGAAAATGTACTGCCAAGAGAAAAGGAAGAACATGCCAGGTGGAGAGAAAGAAAAAAGGCACATGCTGTTTGAAAGATGCATTTGAAAAAAATTGCTTGTGTGTGGAAGGGAGATGATGATTGTTTGAATATTAAGCTGTTGAATTCTAATTCGATATAAGAGAGAGCCACTACAGGATCGTAAGCTACTGTAGTTATTTGTGCCCATTTCCAACGTCCTTATTAAATTGTAAGCTCCTTAAGGTCAGGGGCTGGGTTTTGTAGATTGCACTGAAAAAAATACAGGAAGTAGGAGGACTGGCAAAGAACCAGTCTCATTAATTTTGGTGGTGATGAAAGGGCGCTTTTCTACAACACTTTAACTGATGAGCTACGCAGTTGCTGAGAATGAAGTCTGTTACAAGTGTTAAAGTAGCTACTTAACATTTACAAACTTTTGGTTTTGAAAATAAATTAGACTTTGAGAGTCATGTTTCCCTGGCAAAACTCGACTCCCACCAGAATCCATGTGAGAGACTGAGAAATAAAAGCTCATGAAACTTTGGAAACACTTATGCAAATGGCATTTTGATGAGATAACTGTAAGTAGATCAGGAACACATGGATTAAATCTTCCACTGACTACCCACTGCTTGGGGGAGTAAAGGTCCAGCATTGTTGACATCATGGAGTTTGGGTTTTGCTGAACTCCCTATCTTTGGAAAATCAGTTTGACTGTCATCAGATGTATGCAGCTGTGGGTTTTTCTCAGATCTGCTTTATGGTTTTATGGCTTTCACAGTGAAGCCAAAAGTCTTCCAACAGTCATGGCAAGATGAAGGCCTGGAAATCTTTGAAAGCATGTTCCCAGGCAGACCCATCATGGTCATAGATTTTTATAGTTGGTACCTGCCTAAGGGCCAAAGTTATAAGAAAAACTAATTTGGGAGTTTGTGTTTAGAGATTGCTCTGGGTCACAAACTTTGCTGCGATCTCTTAAACGGAAAACAGGGCCATTTCTGGTTTTCCTACAAATTTAAACTACAATTCAAATGGAAAACAAAACTCTCAGAAATTTCTGATCTCATGAACACAAGAGACTATTGCAATGCTGTTTTTCATCTCAGAGGAGAAACGATCATGGAAAAGAATGAAGCAGATCTTGGAGATTGATGAGGTCCTTCTCCAGCCATGCCTCTCTAACACTGGCAGGTTAACAATGACAATCTGAGTCACTGTCATACTTTTGTAGAGAGGTTGGAGGTGAAGCAAAGGCCGGGCAACTTCTAACTTTCATATTTTTAAATTGCAGAGAAACTTCAGTGAAGATAGTACATTTCACATGTAAGAAAGCAATGTTCAATTTGCACACAAAGGATGGCTGCATATATAATATACATTTCTATAAAGTGTGCATATAAAATTCAAAAGCTCACACACAAAGCAACCTGATATTTTCAAAAGCAGTAACCCATAAATTCTTATTTATGTTCTCTCTAGACCTATTCATTTTTTCCATGTTTCAAATATGACTGAACCTGACATATATAAAGTAAGAAAGTCTTTTTTATTTGAGTTCCACATTTTTAATCTTTAATAAATGGATGCAAACGTTGCTACATACCATGTGGAAGGCAGTTTTGACCACATTGATGAAGACTTTTTATTAATAGGACGAAGAATGTCTAGAAAGTCCATAGGACCACAGGGGAAATCTTAAAACTTGTGGATGCTTAACACTTATTTGCATAAAGCTGATACTTATTTTTGAATATGATGCATATTATTATAATATGCGGCTAGGAGGTAGTAGAGTGAAGTGATCTGATTCGCAGTTTTGTTCCTTCCTAGCCATATTGCCTTTGGGCAAGAGAAGCAGCATCTTTCTTCATTTGTGAAATGATATAAAAGTACCTACCTGGGCTGGCGTGGTGGCTCACGCCTGTAATCCCAGCACTTTGGAGGCCAAGGAGGGCAGATCACCTGAGGTCAGGAGTTCGAGACCAGCCTGGCCAACGTGGCGAAATCCCGTCTCTACTGAAAATATAAAGTTTAGCTGGGTGTGGTGGCTCCCACCTATGGTCCCAGCTACTCAGGAGGCTGAGGCACTTGAATTGTTTGAAGCTGGGAGGCAGAGGTTGCAGTGAGTTGAGATCATGCCACTGCATTGCAGCCTGGGTGACAGAGTGAGACTCTGTCTCAAGAAAAAAAAAAAAAAAAAAAACTACCTACCTGATGGGTTGCTGTGGTAATTATGTGAGATATAAAATATGTTGGAGTCTTAGAAACATGCCTCAGCTAATAAATGTTGGCCCTTACTGCCTCTAATATCAATAATCCTGCTGCTGCCACCACTGTGGCAATGGTGACAGCTAGTACTTTGAAAACACCTACCACAAAAGCAAAATCTCAGTCATACAATTTTTTTTTCCTATGAAACTTCTCTAATATAAATAGTACATTTCTGAGGAACAGAATGGAAAGCCAATAGCACTGAGAGGACAAAGTGAGAAGAACTTAAAAAAAAAAAAAAAAAAAAAACCCTAGTGACATAAACTGTTAGATGGCAGACTCCTTTTCTAATTTTCCCTTAGGACGGATTCACCAGCTAGTTTAGTCAGAAGCTTAGATGCATATGAACGGTCATCTTAGGTTTCACCCTTTGTCCCAGCTTCTCTGCAAACAATCCCAAATTACCCATAGCCCAAACCAAACATACACACATTCATTTATAAGACTCAGTTGTCAGTTATGTTAAGTTCATTTTCCCATGCTGAGCCCTGAAAGCTTCTTGTGAAGCTTCTACTGTATGGATCTTACACCTGCACAGAACTAGAAAAACAATTTTTAGTTGGTTCTTTAGAACAACAGTGAGGAGAAAAACTCTTCAACAACGGAAGCAGATCTCAAGAGCTACAGAACTTTCCCAAGATGGTAAACATGTTACTTGTCTGAGTTAAAAACTTTTTTTTTCTCTGTTTAGGCTACCTGAATTTAGGCAATCCATCATATAGCTCAAGCGTAATGACACACTTAGATAGAATGTGGTATCTTTGTATGGTATGACCAGAATGGTAGCAGAATTAACTATAGGATAATAACTGCATTTGATCACTAAAAGTACAAATTTCATGAGCCACTTTGAATGCAGCATTCCCTATGGCCGGGTCCTACACTAAATTCTTTATATGTACTTTCTCCCTGAAGCTTAAAAACAACTCAGTGAGGTTGGTGCTACTATTATTGTCCCCGTTCTACAAGTGAGGCAATTGAGGATTAACAAATTTGGGTGGCTTAAGTCTATCAAGGGAGCTGGATGTTATACTAACAATCACACAGAAAAATATATGATTTTAAACTATATTAACTTCATAGTTAGAGCCAGTAGAGGATAGAAGTGAAGAATCAGGATCTGGCACCTTACTGCTTATATTTTGAATCAAAGCTCTGCCACTAATTAGCTGTGAACTTGGGCAAATCACTAAGCCTATGCCTCATCTGTAACATGGGATACTGATGGTGCTATGGTCTGAATGTTTACGTCTGCCCCAAATTCATATGTTGAAATCCTCATTAGCAAGGTGATGGTATTAGAGGTAGGGCATTGAGAGGTGATTCAGTCATGAAAGTGGAGTCCTTATAAATGGGAGGCCTGAAAGGAGCCCCTTGCCCCTTGCACCATGGGAACACATTGAGAAAATGCCCCTTATGAACCAGTAGACAAGCCCTCACCAGAGTCTCTCAGTGCCTTTGTCTTGGACTTCTTAGCCATCCAAACAACCAGAAATAAATTTCTGTTATTGATAAACTACCCAGTCTATGACATTTTGTTATTGTAGTTTGAATGGATTAAGACAAATAGTAACAGTTACTGTGTGGATTAAGTTAGTTAATATATTTTGAGTGCTTATAAGAATACCCATAACAAGTCCTCAATACATGTTAGCTATATTTTTTTATTCTTTTATATATAAGTAAAAACAGGGATAGAAAGGTCAAAGTAACATATATTATAAATAATATATACAGTAAATTATATACTATAGTGTATAGTGATATATAATGTATACTGTATTTATAATACATAATAAAGAATAGTATATACTTTATAAGAGATTGCCTTGGATGAGATTTATTTGTCTTCTACTTAAAAGTTTATAAAACCTCTAAGGATCAGGGAAGGCAGAGAGAGAGAAAGAGACGGAAAATATTTCTTTTTTCCATAACACCTCACATTGATTTTCCACCGCTTACTAAGTATAATGTCTGAGTGATGCTGCTAAACTCTCTGAGCTTCAGATTTTCATTTGTAATGTATTTTGATATCCTTTCAGGGTTATTGTGAGGTTCTAATTAAAGAATGTTCAAATAATTTCTCCATAAACTCCATGTAATTGTACAAAAGTGACCATCATTAATGTATACCTAGTAAACAAGTAAATATACAATGCAATGAAGTTGTCTCACTGGACAATTAGGATTCAGTCTTAGTGTTTGGAAAATGACATAGAGCCTGGATGTAATAGGTTATTACGGGTTTATATATTTCACTCAGAAATTCATTTACGCACTTGATATTTGCCTATGTTCAATCTACTGCTCAAAGCACAGTGAATCACCACAGCAAAATGAAACCCATTCACCTTCTTCAAGGAGTTTATTAGGAAAGCACAGACACATAACCATAACACAGAGTTGAATGTCAATAATGCTGGGACATGGTGGGCTGAAGCCCCGTTCTATGGACATTTTGGGTGGGGATATGGGCCAGTAGATTACTTCCAGTTGGTAAGAGCAGAAAGCCAGAAAGTCCAAGAACACTGTATGAAGAAGAAAGGTTTTCCTCGGCCCTGAGTAATGATGTGTTGTACATGTGGCTGCCAGAAGTAAGGCGTGAACAGAGGATGAGTGAGTAGAGTGGGGTGTTCTAGGCAAAATGAACTCTGTGAGCAAAAACATCAAGGTGGGAAAAGTTTAGACTGCTATTTCTCAAAGTATGGTCAGGGGTTTTCCTGATTTGTGAATGATGAACAATTGCATGCTCCATCATGGTTGGGAAGGAGGGATGTGCAAGCTCATGGATTTTCATTTTTATAATGACTAAGAACAAACCATTACCAACTGAGTAAGTGAATGACCAAAGATGGCTAATATTTGGTATATGTACAGCAAAATTTATGTGACTGGAATTTTCATAGATCTGTAACTCCATATCCTACTAAGAACTCTGAGTAGCAAGATCAAGTTTCTGCTGTCTCTTCACACACACAGATAGTTAAAAGCCTGCTCCCCAAGCATCCAACCAACAATTTTATCCAGAAGCAAAATAGTTATTTATGCATCTCGAATATTATTTTAAGTTGATCCTGGCTTTCAGTTTTTTCTTTCCCATTATTAATTATTTTAAGATATACTCTTATTTTTTTTTAATTCCTGTATAATTGTTGGGCTCATGCTATTTTCATAGCTATGAGGCCAGGTACGAAGTTCCTGGTTCTGTAGATCAGGGGTTGGTTAACTATGACCCAAAAGCCAAATCCAGCCAGCAACCTGTTTTTGTAGATAAAACTTTATTGGAACACAGCTATTTCCATTCATTTATATATGATCTGTGGCTGCTATTGCACTACAATGACAGAATTAAGTAATTCCAACAAAGTTCCAGAAATCTTAACAATTTACTAGTTGCCCTTCTACAGAAAGCATCTTCTAACTGCTGTTCACCATAGTACAAGTAACTATTTTCCAAATGGAAATGTGATGGTTAACCTTGGGGAAAATGGTATGTGGTGTTTCTTAAGAGATCAACCAGAGTAGGTTGTGTTAACCTCAAGGCTTAGAGCGACTGACCACTTTTGGAAAGACAGTATTATAAACTGTCATCCTGAAAGGGCACAATCAAATTTTTGTTGATGAAAGAGAAATACACAAAACATGAATGATTACTTGATGAATAATAACAAAGAGTACTCACCTAAAATAGATAAAGTAATCCTTTAACTTTGTAAGGTTTTCCAATTCTTTCAGTATTCTTTATTATATTATTTTGAGTCACTCTCTAAATCTACCTTTTCTTCCAAGAAACTAACTCATCCTGAAGCTCCCCTCACCTTCCTGCTATCCTCCTTCTCCTTTTATTCCTCCTCATCTTCTGTTTTGTCACACATCCATCTCATGGCACTACTCATATACCTTGTAGGATAATAGAATCTCTAGATGTTTTTCAATGGCTTTGAGGATGAACAAACATCTTTGGAGTCAGTGCTCAAGTCTGAGTTTTATCAGCAGAATATTCTGTAATTAATATGATGAACACAGCATAAGCATTGCTCATTTTCAACAGTAAAAACATCTTAAACTCAACAATCTTGTGAATAATCTATCTGATATTTCAGGAAGTTGAATGGCCTCCTCAGGTGCTTGTAAATGGTAGAACTGGCTATGAATGCAGCTTCGGCTGACACCATGGTTTTCTCCAGGGGTCTCATGTAGGGTCTTCATGTTGTTCCCTTGTGATCTGGTTTTCCTATAGTGAAGTCAATGACTTTTACCCTGAAAAACATCATGGGCCACTGGATTGGATAGCTAAAAATTCATTTTGTATTTATGCCATTTAACTCTGACAGTTCTGTAGCTGGATTGATTAGATGTCCCAACTAGTTAATAAATTGGGCCTAACCCTTTATGTCAAAATCATTATTAAAAGGTTACACTCTGTTCACCAAAGTTGTGAAATATTTCAGATCATACTGGGAGGCATTTCTGGTTTATTGGCCATGTCAAATCTCAAGCAAATTGTTTACTTCTCACTTGAATTTTTATTTAAAAATTCCAATTTCATAACTGGTTCAGATTTCCCAGGAGTATTTGCTTAAAGTAGACTCCATTTAGAAATAACTGATATATTTCCCAATTAAACGAACTAAGATGTAAGAATAAAAGTTTCAGAATGGACTTAAATTACTCTGTTTTGAAAGAGCATGCTACATCTACTTATATGAAATTAACCTTTACAAGTAATCCCTGAAGCTTAGAAAGCCAGAATTTACAGTAATAGGGTTAGAAAAAAAATTTAAAAGATGCCACAGTAAGAAAAAATATGTGGTTTTAATTATTATGCCCTTTTTTTTTTCTCCTGAAATGTGTTTTCCATGAATGCATACTTCAGTATCTCTCTTTGCAGGTGCGTCAGCAAATTTTATTCATACAAATGACAAACCCACTTGCATACAATGGCTAACATTACCCAGGGGAACATCACGCCACTAGGGCCCTATCATGGGGGAGGGGGGAAGGGGAGGAGGAGGGCTTGCATTGGGAGAGTGTATACTATACAAGATAAAATGATGAATTGATGGGTGGCCTGACGAGTTGCATGAGGCTGCAGCACACCAACATGGCATAAGTATACATATGTAACAAAACCTGCACGTTATGCACAGTACCCGTAGAACTTAAAGTAATAATAAAAAAAAAAAAAAAAAACAAGTAACTGGAGAAAAAAAAATTAGGCTATGTGTATGCTGCTCATGGGATTTGCAAAACCATCAGTGTATGAGCCGCTCTGAACTAAATGTTTGACTACAAAATTAAGGGGAATGAGTGGGTGATTTCTACTTTCCAAGGGCAGCTTCCACCACTAGTTTACAAGCATATGGAAATTGAGAATATTCTTGATTTTGCAGTACAAGGATAATCTTAGGATTATGAAAAGGTAGAGGATGCAATCAAAATAGAGTGCAAATTATTAGGGTGAATATATAAATTATAACCTTGGCTCACACAGTAGTATCCCCTCAAACCCTTTATTTGGTGAAATTAAATATTGAATACTGTAATTCTGAATTTTCTGAGTTCCAACAAGACTTTTCTGAAGCCTTTGTGGTAACTAATATTTAACACCGTGAGTGACTTTCATCTGTTACTTGGCATGGCTGTTCCTGGAGTTCACAAGTCCATTTCTTTCCTCAGGAGCTTTGCCCAAGTATTCCTGCCAAGATCTATGGTCCTCTCCCTGCTGAAAATTACTCCACTGTGAACTTTGCCCAAGTTCTGTAGATAATAAAGAATGAGGAAGAAGTGAAGGTAGTTGTTCCCTTTGCCAAGCAAGGGGACCTGGTCCCTGTGGTTTTGGCACCAGCTTCAGGCCTACCAGGTAGTGTTCATGTGGATGTAGTATAGAAATTAAGAACTCTGACTACCACTTTTAGACTTTGGGAAGCTAGCTGTACACATATTTCCTTTCAGAGACTCCTTAATTATACAATGAAGGCGAGACACTCCACGTTGTTTACCTGTGTGTGCCTTAATCTGCTATTGTTGGTGATGTCCTGGGACACATGTGCAGAGGCTAGACCCCCTAACCCCACAGTCAGGACATAACAGGAGAGACCACTGCCCAGCCTCACAAGGGAAACAGCCATAAACACCCTCTGGGTCCAGCAAATAATGTGTAAGCTAATGATGTGGAAGCTAAAGCACATTTCTCTCTCTCTCTCTCTCTCTCTCTCTCTCTCTCTCTGTGTGTGTGTGTGTGTGTGTGTGTGTGTGTGTGTGTGTGTTGGGGTGGGGCTCAGAAACCCAAAGAGGAACCACAGCATGCACCAACTCTGATCTCTGAAGAGCACAAGCCCAATCATCAGCATTCCTTTTTCTCAATAATCAGGAAGAGGAGATATCAAGGCCAGACTTTTCATTGAGAGATGATTGCCTGGCTCTGGTGGGGCTGACTACTCACCCATCATAGTCCTGAGAACTTGCTCCTGATCACTGGCACAAGGACTCTGATGATGCAGAGACATGGCTGTAGAATTGGTTGAGGACCAACTGAAGTTTCTGCCAGTTTTAAAATCCCTAAACAGTGGGAAGATGGTTTGACCATTTCTTAACAAAGCTAAACATACTCTTACCACATGAGCCAGCAATCACAATCACTCTTCTTGATATTTACCCTAAGGAGTTGAGAACTTATGTCCACACAGAAACCTGCCCTTGGATGTTTATAGCAGCTTCAGTTATAATTGCCAAAACTTGGAAGCCACCAAGGTGTCCTTCAGTAGGTGAATGGATACATAAACTTAAGTACATTCAGACAATGGAATATTATTCAGTGCTAAAAGGAAATGAGCTATCAAGCCAAGAAAAAAACGGGGGAAACATAAATGCATATTACTGAATAAAAGAAGCCAATTTGAAAAGGCTCC
This sequence comes from Rhinopithecus bieti, assembly GCF_001698545.2. Classification (NCBI taxonomy): domain Eukaryota; kingdom Metazoa; phylum Chordata; class Mammalia; order Primates; family Cercopithecidae; genus Rhinopithecus; species Rhinopithecus bieti. The sequence continues at coordinate 5,306,189 of NW_016804690.1, forward strand.
ATGCTGTATGATTCCAACTACATGACATTCTAGCAAAGGCAAACTTTTCTAGAGATAATAAAAGGATCATGGGTTGCCAGGGGTGAGAAGAGATAGAGAGAGGAATGAATAGGCAGAGCACATAGGATTTTTGGAGCAATGGAACTACTTTATATGTTACTATAATGATAGATGCATGACATTAAACATTTGTCCAAACCCATAGGAAGTACAACACCAAGAGTGAACGCTAATGTAAACTGTGAGTTTGGGGTGATATTGATGTATCAATGCAGGCTCATCAGTCGTAACAAATGTGCCACTGTGACAGAGTAGGTTGATAGCTGGGGACGCTGAGCATGTATAGAGGCAGGAAGTATAAGGGAACTCTCTCTGTACTGTCTGTTCGGTTTTGCTGTTAACCCAACACTGCTCTAAAAAATAGTCTATGTTTTAAAATTTTTAGTCTTTAAACACAGACTGAGGCAGAACCCCTAGCATGGGTTAGAATCAGTGCTGAGAGGACTGGGAAGGTTCAAGTTTTCAATGGGCCTAGGGAGCCTAAGGGAAATATCCACATATATAGGGTGGCTTTGTGTGTGGGAAATGTTACCCTTTATCTTTTATTTGTTAATGAGAGTTGTCCAACTCCGGACAGAGACCTAGGGTCCGTCCTCTCAGTGGAGGACATTGAGATGGGAATTACTTTTTCTTGGCTGAAACAAATTTACAAGCAAAGAAAATGGCAGGATAACTTTTTTTGAGATTTTAACTTGTGGTTTGATCCCATTGTTTTTTTTTCTGATTCCAAATAGGTAACCAGGCATTTTAGATTTCTATGCCCCAAAAATTCCTGCAGGGGAGAATGCAGAAGCTGATGAAATCAGGTCCTACTTGTTTTATCAGCTGCAATTACTTAATTAAACCTAATATGTATCCTGGGCAGGGGGAAGTTAAGGAACAGTATCCAAGACCCAGTTGAAAAATGGAATTCTTGATACAGTAAAGGAGGAAAGGTCATGGCGCCTACTCAGTGTCAGCACCTGGGGCCATTAAGCACTGCCTCATGGCAGTACCCTGGGTGCAAGGCAAGGCCCAGAGGGATGACTGCCCGACATGCCTTGGAAGGCTGCACCTTGCCATATGATTCATTGGCAGAGATTCCCTTGTTCCATTTATGGGATTGAGGTGGCAAAGCCACTGGTCATGAAGAGCCCCTGCAGGATGGGACAAAGGACACACATTCCTGGTGTCCAGAAAGGAGTATTTAAAACTCTAAGACTTTTGTCAGACCCAATAATAACAGATTGAACTGATTCAGGATTAGATTCACATTTATTTAGAAAAAAAATATACTATTTACAGTGCATCAGTGGTTCTGGTTGCCAATTCTCATTCATAACAACTGCCTATATCATGGACAACCTTTTACAGAATGTTACACAGGCAATTCTTTAGAATGACAGCCCTCAAAGATCTCAATTTTAAATGATCTTTACTACCTGTGCATGACAAATAAGTCCACTGCCATTAAAACAAACTATTTGCAGCTTTAACGTAGACTGTTTTCAAGTTTCTATTTTCCTATCAAAGTTTTAAATTTTAGAGTATTGGTTCAGTCCAGTAATGATGATATTAATAGTCATGGTGGTTATACTAATAAGGCTGGCTCACAAAACAAAAACAATAGAAGACAATAGAAAAATGTCCTATACAAATGAATTCCAAATAATACATGTAGACTCACTGCCCTCAAAGAGTAGAGAATAACTTCACTTCTTAGGTGTGGGCTGTGCATAGTAACTTCTTTCAAACGATATAGTTTGGAAAGGGGGAAAAAGTAATATTTTGTCCAGAAATCTGATAGACACTATCTCAGTCATGTGTGCAGGTTAATAGTAGTAAGTGACAAACCATTTTGGTAGTGCATGCTTTTAGCATAATGAGCTGAAAATGGCACTTTGCCTCTGTAGCCTTCCTCTTAAAATCCATAAGCCTAGGCTAATTGAGGTAGGAGACCAGCAGGACTTGTTTTCTGGTCACAACCTTGTGGACCAAAACAGGATCTGGTCCAGACAGGATGAAGAGAAAAAACCAGCAGCAACCAGCAGATGGCAACAAAAAGGATCCATAATTGCCCTCATTGCTCACTAGCATAAGGCACTCACACCAGTGCCATGACAGTTTACAAATGCCATGGCAATGACCTGGAAGTTACCACCCCTTTCCGTGGACACAATCCAGGAGTTACAGCCCCTTCCCTAGAAAGTTCTAAATGACCCACCCCTCAATTTGCATTGATCAACCTCTTAATTTGCATACAATTAAAAATGGGTTTACATGAGTATAAATAGAGTTGCCAAAAGCCCATATGTTGCTGACTCTGGGTGCACTGTCTTTGAGTTGGCCCTACTCTACCAGGAGAAGTACCCTTCAGTAGAAGACTGCTATCTAACACCACCAGCTCACTCTTGAATTCTTTACTGGGCAAAGTTAAAGCCAAGCTTGAATTCTCTCCTGGGCTAAGACCTGCCTGTCCTGCACCATAATCATGAGAAAAACATTGGGCAAATCCCAGCTGAGGGACATTCTACAAAAATCCCTGACCAGTACTCCTCAAAACTGTCATGGAACTCAAAAACAAGGAAGGTCTGAGAAACTGTCACAACCAAGAGGAGCTTAAGGAGACAATAACTAAACGAATGTGGTATCCTGGAACAGAAAAAGAACATTAGGTAAAAACTAAGCAAATCTGAATAAAATAAAATTTTAGTTAATTATTAACATCGGTTCATTAGTTGTTACAAATCTACATTAATAACAAGTTATTAGTAATAGGAGAAATTGAGTGGAGTGTGGGGTATATGGGAACTTTATTATCTTCTCAGCTTTTCTGTAAATCTAAAACTATCTCAAAATTTTATTTAAAAAGATAGCAGAATTAATCAGAGCAAAATTCACCTCTCAAAATGGACGAAAAATGACTGTTGCCTTTAAAAGAAGAGATAAACGCTGTGTGAAGACAGGCACGCAGGGAGACCATGCGGTGACAGGAAGAGATTGAAGTGATCCGGCTGCAAGCCAAGGGACACTCGAGATTACTGGCCACCACCCAAATCTAGGAAGGGGCAAGGAAAGAATCTACTTCAAGTTCCAGAGGGAACATGGCCCTGCCGACATCTTGGCTTTGAATCTTTAAGACCCTAGAACTGGGAGACAACA
>NW_016804690.1:5311492-5357652 GCF_001698545.2 Rhinopithecus bieti
CGCCTCCCCACCCCCGCCGTGAGCTCCCGCATCGCCTGAGCCTCCCCAAGGGCGCCGCCCCAGGGCTCTGCGGCACCTGGTCCCATCAACCACCCAAAGGCTGAGTGCAGGTGTGGGGCTCGGAATTGGCAGGCAGCTCTACCCCTGCACCCCCACCCCCCGCAAGGGATCCACTAAATGAAGCCAGCTGGGTGGGGACTTGGAGCACTTTTATGTCTAGCTGGAGGATTACATATGCACCAGTCAGCATTCTGTATCTAGCTAATCTGGCGGGGACTTGGAGAACGTTTATGTCTAGCTAAAGGATTGTAAGTGCACCAATCAGTGTTCTGTGTCTAGCTTAAGGTTTGTAAATGCACCAATCAGCACCTGTCAAAATGGACCAATCAGCTCTCTGTAAAGTGGACCAATCGGCTCTCTGTAAAATTGACCAATCAGCAGGATGTGGGTGGGGTCAGATAAGGGAATAAAAGCAGGCTGACAGGCAGTAGTGGCAACCCACTCCAGTTGAAGCTTTGTACTTTGGCTCTTTGCAATAAATCTTGATGCTGCTCACTCTTTGAGTCCGCACTATCTCTATGAGCTGTAACTCTCACCGTGAAAGTCTGCAGCTTCTCTCCTGAAGCCAGCGAGATCAGGAACCCATGAACCCACAGGGAAAGATGAACAACTCAGGGCAGGGGAAACAACTCCAGACGCGCCGCGTGTATGAGCTGTAACAGTCACCGCAAAGGTTTGCAGCTTCACTCCTGTAGCCGGTGAGACCACAAACCCACCAGGAAACTCCGAACGAGTCCGAACATCAGAAGGAGCAAATTGCAGACACGCCATCTTTAAGAACTGTAACACTCACTGCGAGGGTGCGCGGCTTCATTCTTGAAGTCAGCCAGACCGAGAACCCACCAATTCCCAACGCAAAAGGTCTTTAAACCCAGAAATGAGTGTTCTTTAATTCTGGGTCCCACTGATTTCTCATGCTGCTAATATTCATGGAGGTAGGACTCTGGCCTACCATATCTTAAGTGCCTAGCACAGAACCTTCAGAATAGTCAGCATTCATTAAATAATTATAGAATAAAGATGGAATCCAGAAAGAGAGGACTGCAGTGACTTTTGAATTAGTCCTTCACATTTCTCTAAAAGTTTTAATGGTGACAAGAAAACAAGAACAGATAGCGAAGCCCACACTTGGAAAAAGTGGCCTAGTCAGTATATGTATTAAAACCATGAGATAAGTGGGAGGAGGAGTGATATAAACTTAGGTATTGTAGTTCCGAAAGAGAAAAGCAACATTTACTTCCACCAAAAGTGAAAATAGCTGATTTATTCATCACTTTCTTTTAAAATGAATACCGTTGGCCCATGTTACAGTTGACTAAACTAGGGCTTAGAATGTTCGAATAACAACTAGGAAATGGCAGAGCTGGAATATAAGTCCGGATATTTGCTTATTTATTTAACAAATATTTATTGAGGCTCCATTGAGTGCCAGTCAGTGTGCTAAAGCTATTGTAACTCTGAAATGCATGCCCTTTTCTTTATCCCTAATGTCACCAAGCAGAGCAAGTGACGGGAATTGGTATAGCTTAGCTACATAAAACGATATAGGACTGGATATCCATGAAGAGGTAAGACTTAAACTTAATGTTGGCGTTTATTGCAAAATGTAGGAGCAACAATCAAACTGAAATGCAGTGATAATGGGAAAAATTGAAAGGGCTGATAAAGAAGTCTGGTCATTCTAGTTAGGGTCTTATCCAAACCCTGCTGCATTCATCCTTCCCCCTCATCCATCTATCCTTCCCTCTGCATTCAACAATGCACTCAGTGGTGTCTGGGGGCATATTAAAGATGCTGAGAAGTACTCAAGAAATAAAATTGTCTATATGGTTTTAACTTATTTTCAAGTGTATTTGCTCATAGAAGTCTTCACCTTTTTTACAGATCACAATTTATATTATACCGTAAACTTGTTTTGCAGAACACACTCTGGAAAGTATTCTACCAAAGTTTGCATAATATGGTTAGATTGTGAGCTTGTGAGAACAGGGCTTGTTGGTGCTTCCAGTGCCTAGCACATGGCCTATGCCTGATCAGTGCTCAGTAACAAGTGAATGAATGAATGTGAGAATTGTGAGCACCTTGGCAGGGCTAATGGATATAAGTGTTTTTTTATTTTTGTTTCTTTGTTTGCTTATTTTAAAGGGTAGGGAGCTGTCTCAGAGCCTTTCAAATGACAACAGACAGCTGTTTACGTTCCCTAGTGCAAGTAGTCAGGAAGAATTAGATTAAATACTCCTTCTTTGAGGGGTAACTTTTCTCTCAGGCCTCAGAGATAATTCCAGGCACTAAAATAAATAGGAATTTCCCTTTACCTACCAAAAGATATTAGGAGTTATCTGATTCTTAAAATACTGCTTTTAAAAGTAGCTATCCTAAATGGATTGAATTTGGAAGGTGTTTTGTTTATGTGGTACATGGATCAGTGGCAGTCCGAAAAGCCCATATGAAGGAAGATGAGGATCCCTTATCTGAATGGAATTTAATTAAAAATAAACAAAAAGATGGCTACTATTTTAGGATAGCATAACCTCTTATGGCAATTTAATTTCCTTTCAAGAAAGAAGATGATATAAAACCTTTTCAGATGCCAATGTGGTAAGGCATATTCTACATCACATTGTTATTTCCATGGGTGCCTCCCCTACCCTCAACCTTCTATTTTTTTTTTTTTTTTTTGGTAAAGAAATTTTTTCTTCAACACATGAGTTCCCATTAGGCTGACTCAGTTACGTCCTTGTCCAGTTATCTCTAAGTAGTTTAATTTTGACCAACACTAAGAGGTGGAACTCTAAACCAAACAATTCCAAAAAATAGTTTCTTTGAAAAACAAAGATGGCAAATCACCAAATAGATTGGGATTGGAAAAGTTTTCTGGATTAATGTCTTATAGGATCCTTTTAAAAAAGCAAAATGTAATGGAGCCAAACTCATCATTTCCAGAGGTCTCAAGAAGTAAACAAAAAAAAAAAAAAAAAAAAAAATGCATTGTGTCTCCTTTTTTGCTGTATTCTTAGCATGGAGACTTCATTTTGATTTGTCTTTGTTGTGCATCTTGCCTGTGTCGGTAACAGTGGGCTTACGTGGCAGGCTCCCAGAGGACACTTCTCATTTCATATCACCATACAAATGATAAGTGACAGCATTCTTAGGGACAAGGTTTTCAATTAGAGGATGTTCTGTATGAATGTGAGAAAAGATACGGATTCTCGATCATTTTAAAGACATTTTGAGGCACCCTCCTTTTGTTCTCTTTGAGCAATAATAGCAGACATTTACCCATTTATGGAACATTTGCTGTGTGACAGATATCATGCTATGCATCTGACTCATAATATACCATTTACTCTTGATTATAACCTATGAGGTACATAGTATAGTTTCTATTATTTTAAAAATAGTGAAAATACTAGTATGTTTTATAGAAATAGCATTATGGAGGGGTTATTGCCCAAAGTCATGAAGTTAAGGGAGGAAGTGCCAACATTAAACCAAGAAGAGAAACCACCAAATAAGGCTTGGTGCAGTGGCTCATGCCTGTAATCCCAGCATGTTGGGAGGCCAAGGCAGGAGGATCATTGAGGTCAGGAGTTTGAAACTAGTCTGGGCAGCATAGTGAGATTGAGTCTCTATAAAAAACTAGCTGGGAATGGTGGTGTGTACCTGTTGGGAGACTGAGACAAGAGGATCACTTGAGCCCAGGAGTTTGAGGCTATGGTGAGATAAGAAGTTGCCATCTCATTCCAGCCTGGGTGACACAGCGAGAGCTTGTCTCTTAAAACAACAACAACAAACAAACAAACAAAATAGGGAGTCTCTAACACTATACACAATACTGCTTCTAAGCACATTCCATTTGCAATATTCTTCTGAATGTCATCCCCCAAATCTCTCGTAGAAAGCAAAAGATTCTTCAAAATCAAACCACACAAAATGAATTAGGTGTCATTTTTTAAAAGGTGCCACTACACTCTGTAAGCCCCCAAAACGTGTGCTGCATGCAGAATCACAACAACAAAAAAATCCCATCTATTTTCTAAAATTAAACTAGGTTTGGTTTAATAACTAGCATATAAGAAATAAAAGGTGAAATGATTTCTTATCTAATTTGTTTTTTCCTCTACAGGTTTCCAGTAACACAATAATAAAACTGCTTTATTTTCCAGTGAAGATGTATGCCATATGAAGTGGAGGAAGTAAAAGTCCACAAAAACAAATTGGGATCACAGTGTATAGAACTTGGAATGTCAAGTTACATGGTTACACTTAAACTTTACTGCCTAGAAAGGCAGTTAGCAGAAAATATATGTAACAGATCCAATCCAATTCCATAGTTAGAGAGCAAATATACCTTTCTTACTTAAAATTCTTTTTCCAACATGATCATTTTCTTTATTTGTTACTCTTGGCCTTCTAAAGAGTTACTGAGAAATTAGGCGAGCTCACCTCACTTAATGCAGTAGATGTGTTTCTGAAAAATAAGCAATACGTAGGACATTGGCCAATTAAGAACTTTGATGAGGAAGAATTTTCACATCGGAAAGAGTAAAAAAGAAAAATCGTACAAATGTATTTTTTTTTTATTTCAAAACAAATCATTTCGATAAGATAAATATTCCTCTCGTAAAGTGAATGTGGAAGAGACTGCTTGCCGGGTGTTCATCAAAATAGAATTAGATGGTCAGTCCCAGACTCCCCTGTTGTTAGTTCTGAGAACAGAAGTAATGGTGCCTCTTCAGGACTGGCTCGTAGAAACCTGCCGTGCTCAGCCCCCACAATCCTTCCCCTTCTGCTGGCTGGAAACATATGACAATGAAGCCTCACATTTTGGAGAAACCACACTGTTGAGGAGCTCAAGTCCTTGAAGAACCACTTGAAAAGACCCATCTCACTAAAGAAAGTCACACAAGCTAGAAGTAAACTTCATTATATCTATGCATTTAATTTTCATAACAGTCTACCTTAACTGATAAAGCAAAAATTCTTCATTTTCTGGACACCCAGTTTCAAAAGCTCAGTGTCATTTTTTACTTCTCTCTTTTCAAATAATTTAATATAATTTAGTTTAATTGGTGTGTGTGTGTGTGTGTGTGTGTGAGACAAGGTCTTGTTCTGTTGCCCAGGCTGGAGTGCAATGGCATGCTCCCAGCTCACTACAGCCTCGACCTCAAGCTCAAGTGTTCCTCCCACCTCAGCCTCCAGAGTAGATGGGAATACAGGCATGGGCCACCACACCCAACTAATTTTTGTCCTTTTTGTAGAGACAACGTTTCACCATGTTGCCCAGGCTGGTCTTGAACTGCTGGGCTCAAGCGATCTGCCCGCCTCCACCTCCCAAAGTGTTAGGATTACAGGTGTGAGCCACTACACCCAACCATTTTATTTTTTAAAGTTTTCTTTGCAATATTGCTCACATTGTTTCCTTTCTTTTTATTCTTACTGTCACTCCCAAGTTCAGGCTGAAGTATTAAAGTATACTTCTAAGTCATTTCTGTGGTTTAAATTCATTTAATCCACTCCATCCTGCATCCTACCAGCACAGTAACATTGTTTGATGATTTCAAATTGAAATTGAAACTCTCCAAAGCTTTCCTGCTGCAGAAGGGATAAAAATCCAAAATTCTCAGTAGATAATTCACTTTCTGGAGTCAACTTACCTTTCCAAGCATTTCCCATTATTCCCTAAGAGAATCCTCCTGACACACTCACTGTTTTTCATATACACTAGACTGTTTCTCAGCCACCTGTTTATCCACACATTTTTCTTCCAGCTAGAATATTATTTTCCCTTTCTCACTTCTGAAACTCTTAGCTATCATTCATGGTTCATCTCAAGCTCAATCTTCTCCACGAAACCTTTAAGCATACCCTCCTGGAAAGTTATCTCCCTCACCTTGCACCCCCCCGCCCCCACCCCGGAGCCTCCTATAGGGCTGAATGTTTATCTTGCTTATTGTATATTTGTAAAACACTCCACTGAGTTATTACTTACCTTTTCATTGACTGTGAAAACAGGATTCTGTCTTCAAGGTTGGACAATTTTTTCTCTAACACTATGTCTCACACACTTCAGCACAAGCTCTTAGTGGCCTGTGCATTCAACTCCCATGCATAGACGCTTCCTCCAGGCAAACCCACAGCCAGCATCCAAATTTTAAAAGGAGTTCTGTCATCAACCCAGAGTTTCTTCTGTCTCAAGAAACCTAGATCCAGAAGCTGAGTCTAGGCCACCTGCCCAGGATACAGTTGTCAATTTAACATATTTTATTGCTCTCAACGTCACAGAGAAAGAGCCTGACTGCAGATCTCATTCTTTCTTTCAAAGCCAGTTTGCCCATTCCTCTTCAGAAACCTTTAAAAGTGGTTATTGAGAGTGATGATAAGACTCCATCTGCTTAAGGAGTCCTGCTATCCCAGAATAGTAGATGTAAACACTATTGTTATAGAGTATTTGTGTTCCCCTCCAATCTATATGTTGAAATTCCAAGCCCCAGTGTGTTCGCATTGGGAGGTGGGGCCTTTGGGAGGTAAATAGGTCATGAAGGTGAAGTCTTCATGAATGGGATTAGTGCCCTTGTAAAAGAGACCCCAGAGAGCTCTCTCATCCTGTTTCTGCCATGTGAGGACACAGCAAGAAGTTGGTCATCTGCAACCTGAAGAGGCTTCTCCCCAGAGACTGAATGTGCTGGAGTCTTAATGTTGGGCTTCCCAGTCTCCAGAATTAGGAGTGTAAATGTTTGTTGTTTAAGCTACCCAGTCTATGGTAGTTTGCTATAGTACCCCAAACTAACTAAGATACATATGTTTGTCATGTACTCAGTTGTTTTCCTAAAATAAGTGAAGTCAGCTCCAAAGATGAATTTTCATCTCTTTTTGTAGAGATGGATGCTATTATGCTTTTTAGTGAACCTTTATTCACAAATAAAAACATACCTCTCACATCCTCAGAGCAAATACTTACACTAACATACATAGATGCTCACAAGCTCATTACATTTCATGTTTACTATTCATTGATAACATTACCTTCATTATTATCACATAAACCGTACCTCCTGTTTATCCAGCACTTACAGTGTTTTAGTTAATGTTATGGTAACTGCTATATATGGTCTCTAATTTTATTTTAAGTTCCTATAGTAAACAGTATTAGGTACTCACTCAATAGTCATTTTCTAACCTGATTTTTCCTTGCAAACAGAACCCCAAATTGGTTTGGAGAGAAAAATATGTCCAAATCCAAACAACGCATCACCATTTCTTTGAACCATCATACAGATCTAGTCATTTTCTTGCTTTCCTAGCCTCCCTCTAGCCAGAGATACTGAGTAACACAGTTCTGGCTGAGAAGACAAGAGAAGAAATCTGCTAAGCATTTCTGGAAAAAGTTTTGGTTTGCTGATGAAAGGGAGCTGACATACTGGTTACCTTCCTTTTCCCTTTCAGCTGCCTGGTTGCCATTTTGCAATGTGAAACAACATCATTAAGGAAAGATCAAAACAATTGCAGATATGTCAACCATCATGCCTTTGAATTCATGCTCACCGTTGTCTACTTCCAGATTCAGATATATTTGAGGTACTCTTTGAGTTAAGATCATTCTCATTTTGTGTCACTTGCAGCTGAACACACTCCCCACTGATTCACCTTGTAAGGTGAATGTCACTTAAAGGAAGAACACATAAGTCAGGGAATGACACATAATAGTAAATGCAGGGTTGTTTTTTTTTTTTTTTTTTTTTTTTTTCCATTTAGGATATAGATTTATACAACTGCTATGTTCCTGACATTGTACCAATTGCAAGGTACAAATAAGACATAACTCCTAAAAGCATGGGTTACAAAATCTGGGTTCAGCATAGGGTTTCATGATAAAGAAACAAACACAAATTGTTTTTTATTTTATTTCATTCTTCTTCACATCTTGTGAATGTAAGAAAAATATCAGAATGATCATTTCAGCTCAGTTTTAGAAGAGTACAATCTCTAAGTAAAAAGAAACTGTAAATGTTTATAAATGTAACTAGAGCCTAGTAGAAAATAAAGCTTTGCAAGTGTGTTTAAGGTCCTAATCTTGTTAACCAGATTAGTGACACACGGTCTGCCCAAAGTTAATGAAAGCAGTGAAGTTCTTTGACTTCAGTAGATATATACCTGAACCACAGAGATGAACTTGCTTCAAACCTGTGCGATATGTTTTTCTAAGCATTTGTGCCAAGCATGATAGCTCAAATTTCAGTCTCAGTTTCAAAGCTCCCCTTTCCTGAATAAGAGGCAACCTGTCACATTAATTTTTTTGCAAATTAAAATCAGTTAACTTGAAAAGCTCTTGGCCCCAATGCAGAGAAAATTGCTTGCATAATAATAACTTATTTCCTTTTTTTAAAAGGTGAACTTCTGCCTGAATGCTTCTATAACCTTTTAAGAAAATGGCATTCTCAAATCTCAAGCATATTGGGTTGCAGTTGGCACTTGAAGCTGGAGACATGCAGAGCTGGCTAATGTCAGCAACTGTAGGACTGTCAAGAAAAATAGGTAGAAGGGACACTTTTATCATAAGTAGACTTGCAAGACATTCCAACTTTCAGCTGCTCAACCCAGGGTACCAAACACCTCTGACTACCTCAAGTGTGGCCTTGCTGAGTGCTTCCATATTTAGGGGTTATTAGACAGGATTGAAGCAAGTGACCTCTAATGAGGAAGGAATCAAGGCAGGCTCTGAACCTCCTCAGAGGTACTGTAATGAACTGGCCTTGGAAGGTCTTTGATGCTGTCTTTGCATACTGTATATGAGCTTTCCGCTCAGTCATTTCCTCTGCACTTTGGTAGCACAGCATGAAGCCTGCTATTAGAAAAAAGGTTTATTGCTACCTTGCAAACATTTATTGGGTAATATCTAAAACATGGTGTCAAGTTATAGTAATGTGCTGTTCTGGGAAACTTTTTGAGAATTTTAGTGTTTCAGAAAATGGTCCTTTGAGAATTCTTCTGTTTCAGAAATGAGAAGTAGTAGATATATGTGTGCGTGTGTGTGTGTGTGTGTGTGTGTAATATGCTCATGTATCCTCTGATTACTTGCTAGAGATGTACCATTTTTCTTTCAAGGGAAATATCTATTCCTAAGATAGATCATTCTTGAAATTTTCAAAGAGTATGCCTCAGAGAACAAATATACAGATTTACCATTTGTCTGCAGTCATTATTCGCCTGTGTTTATGCTAGGTCACTGACATGACACACATTTTAATCCCCAAGGGAATTGATTTGGTGGTGTTATCTACCAACCAAGCTGAAGCTTATCTATTTCACAAGAAAATAGTTAATATGAGCTCCATGCAGACTTATGCTGTTAATGCAGAAGAGGGAAAGAGAATGCACCTTTAACTGTTACGATGGAAATGTGTACAATGACACTTAACTATGGCTGTGCAAATTTTCTTTTCCTCCCCCACAGGTATCTGGAAAGTACCTCATATAGCGAGGTGCTCAGAAAATGTTTATTTATTAAGTAGATGATGATTAACAGATTAAAAGAAGGTGAAAGCTACTATCTATATATGCATTTTTTCCTGTTTGATGTTCAAAAACTTACAAGTGGGTGGGGAGTTGCCTTTCATAAACAATTTATAAAGCACTGTCCTGGGTGAAATTATAAAAGGACGTGGTGTCAACAGAGGACTCAGTGGAGTTGAAGTGAAAAATGTGTACTGAGCAAATCATGGTAACTGCAATATCGATCACATCAAACCTTTATCATGTCTTTGTGTTGAGGACATTTCAAATCTTCTCTTCCAGCTATTTTGAAATATACAACAAATTATCGTTAAGTATAGCCACCCTAGTGTGCTACTGTACACTAGGACCTACTTATTCCTTCTATCTAACTATATTTTTGAACCCATGAACCAAAATCTCCTCAATTTCCAGCTTAGGCTTTGGTGTCCCTTTTTTCACGTGTTTTCATAGGCCCTATACTTACATTATCTGGGCTCAACACATTGCAAAACTGCAGGGGAGTTTACTATTACCCACATTATTATTCTCTACTCTGCCACTCTAAGAGACCATCTGAAGAGACCATCTTCTAGCACCAAAATATTTAAAGATGATTAAGAATAAGACAAGGGTCTCCTTTTCTACAAAATGACATAATTGAAAGGACTAGATGATTTGCAGCTCCTCTGGAAGAGGATTACTCTTTTGGACTTTAGCTGCATAACTAATGTATCAGCTGAAGTGCTGTGCCCTGAATTGTGTTCCCCTCAGCTTCACGATCCATATGTTGAAGCCCAACCCCTTAATGTGATGGGATTTGGAGATGGGACTTCGGGGATATTAGTTAGGTTTAGACGAGGTCATGAGAATGGGGCTCTTATGATGAGATGAGTACCTTCATAAAAAGATACAACAGGTATTTCTCTTTTCTCTCTTATCTCTCTCCCTCTTTCCCTCTCTCCCTCTCTTCTCCTTCTCTCTCTTCCTCCTTTATGTGAGGATATAACCAGAAGGTAGCTGTGTCTGCAAGCCAGGAAGAAAGCCCTCACCAGAAATCAACTATATCAGCACCTTGATCTTGAACTTCTATCCTTAGAAGAGAGAGAAAATAAATTTCTATTCTTGAAGCCACTCAGCCTGTGGTATTTTGTTATGGCAGTCAAGCTGAATAAGATATATATCTACACTGAACTCGTTAAAAGTAGTTCCTGATTGGCAGAAAGCTTGTATATATAAATGGCTCATTGAAAGTTCCTACTGCGTGGATGAGAAATCCCAGACTGAGGTTCTCAAATTTTGAAAAATAGATCTAAAGGAATTAACTCAACAGTCTCCTAATCTTTCTGCCTTCAGTTTTTTCTCCCTTTGACTATTCTCTGTACACTGCATCCAGAGGTGAAATTTTAACAAGAAAATTCAAATGATATATATTATATTTCTGCTCAAAATCTCCTCACTGCCACCCTATTGTCCTAAAGCATAAACTGCTATTGCAGCCAATTCACCTGCAATGAGCTGTCTTCCCCCTACACGTTTTGCATAGATTGTTTACTCCTCTTGTGATCCCAGTTCCCTGCTCCTCCCTCTCCTCCACACTTTTGATATTTTTTAAATTAATTTTAAATTATACTCAGCTTTCAGAATTCAATCAGGATATCCTGCCTTCTTTGGTCAGCACCCCCGTGGTTTTCTGAAAGCTGAGAAGATGTCCACTTCTGCAGTCCCTGCACACTGTAGACATCCCCTTTAGGTCCCTATGTTGTGAGTGACTGTTTTCTTGTCTGTCTCTGCCACTGTATTATGCACCCTTAGAAGGCAAGGACTACTTCTCTTCATTGTATACCTAGAACTTAACTCAATAACTTGCATGTGCATGCACCCGAGTTTTCACTGAGAAAATAATTGCATGAGTCACTTGCTTTCCAGGTCTTTCTGACTGCTATGATGGTGATGACTTGTAGTCACAGCCTGAAATTGGTTTCTGCACCTGAGGATTGTATCTCTCTAGTTTGCATGACCCCTAGATTTCAATCCCTCTTTATTCTCTCCTGATCCTTGGGTTCCAGTAATTCTCTGGGTTTCAGATATAAGCACAGTGTGAGGAGCTCTTCATTCTTGACATAGAAGTTTCAGGCAGGAAAGAAACAGATTCCTGGAAATATCTGTATTCCCTCTGGCCCTATTCCTCACTCCCAAAACTCAATAACCCTTTTCTTAGGTTTTATTCTCTCTCCCTTTTTACTTCCTCCTTCTCACAATTATATGAATTAACTGCCTAGATGAGTATGAATTTAGACTGAATATATATTTAGGTGACATAAAAGATCTCTTTCAGTATTCCTTAATCTTACCAAATGATGCATACTATACAATTAAAATTTGTGATTTTTTCATTAGCTTTTCTTTCGGTTTCTGGTAAAGTTTTCCTTTAGTGGTATTTTGGCAAGTAAGACAATCCAGTTATTTTAAAAGCATATTAGTAGAAACTCACCAGAAGTCAATATACTGGTCTAAGAATAATTAACTGATTGACTTTATTGTTTATGAAACTTCGTAATGTTCCTTTTGATGTGAAGGCTTATCTTAGGGGGAGATGCACTTTTCAAATAAAAATGATCATGTTTAAACAAACTGCTTCTAGTTTCAAATATGGCACTGAAAACAAAACAAAATAAACACTCAATTTTATTTAAAATGGTGGGCAATTTTCTTACTTTTTGTTTGGGATCTGATTCAAGAGCCTCAATTCAGCTTATTGCAGAACTAACTAAACTAAAGCTCAAAGGAAAATTTTAAAATGATTTTATAGCAATGACATCATTATATATAATGTTGGCATTTCATATTTTCCAAACAGAAACTTGGAAATAACAGAATACAAGTTAAATAAAACAAATTGAAACTAATCCAATTCTCTGTTTTTCTTTCCTTTTTTTTAAACCAAGCTTTTTATTGCCAGCTTTTACTTTGCATAATAATACATGATGAATTGTCCAAGAAAGACCCAGTGGGTACATTTCTCTTAGAAATAAGCCTCTCTGTGCAATAAGAGGCCAAGTTCTAGGGCAACATACTTACACAATCATGTAAGATTTTCCTTATTGCTAACAATTGACCAGCCTGGGCATTTGTCAAATATGTAAACACATGGAGGTCACTGGTCACCAGAGGATTGAAAACACAAATCACTCTATTCATATCCATCCCTACTTCTAGAAAAGCAATACCAACTTAAAGCATATATCCTACTGGCAATAGGACTAGCAAAATTATCTTGGTATACCAGAGCTACATATTATACATTTTCCTACTTATGGATTGAATTACTCTGAATCATTATACACATGGCTACAACTGTAAACTTAATATTTTGCTGGCATACCTTCCAAAAGAGTTTTGAAAAGCTATGAATTTACTTCTATATATGTATTTGACATGTAAAGTGTTTCATTGTAATTTGAAATAGTAGTCAAAGATATAATTTTCATTATAAATATTACTATTTTATAATAATTTTATAAAATTTATCACAAAAGCTGAAACACTTTTATAAATAGATATCAAATAGAAAAGAAAATATTATTGAAAATGTATATCTTGATAGATGTATGGGATTTCCTTTCCACAATTATTCACTAATGAATGAATGAATATGACTTATTGCAAGAAGGAAGCAGGGTTAAGTGGAAATTAAAAACCAAGAAAAGGCACTAGGCTACTACCTAGCATGGGACTTATCAACATTATTAATAATTTCTGTTAAGAGCATTATTTACAGGATAATTAATCATTTATTTGTAAGTTTCACCAAATAAATAAACAGTATTAATAAACATACAGTAGTGATAAATTAGGAGATCAAAAATTGATAAATGAGAGCAATTTGGGGAAAAATTATTGAAAATGTTTCCTGGGCCTGAATAAATAATTAGAAAAAATAAAATGTTAATTAACCCCAATATATATTTCTTTTATCTAAAAACACAATATTGATTTATAAGAAATAATAATAAAACTTTTAATATCTTTCTTCTTAAAATCATGTGACATATACAACTGAGATATAGACTGAGATACAAGGTAATTGAGAATATTCATCAAGCTCTTTTTTATTGGATATGGGAAAAATAAAAAGATGGTGTGTTTTGCAGTAGAGTGAAATTTTCCAGCATGCTTTTTAATAAACTTTGAGTATTCTAATCATTAGATAGATAGCTATATAGATAGATAGACAGGCCGGGTGCAGTGGCTCATGCCTGTAATCCCAACACTTTAGGAGGTTAAGGCAGATGGGTCACTTGAGGTCAGGAATTCAAGACCAGCCTGGCCAACATGGTGAAACCCCACCCTGTGTCTACGAATAATACAAAAAATAGCCAGGTGTGGTGCTGAGTACCTGTAATCCCAGCTACTCAAGAGGCTGAGATATGAAAATCACTTGAATCCCAGAAGTGGAGGTTGCAGTGAACTGAGATCGTTCCACTGCATTCCAGCCTGGGCAACACAGCAAGACTGTCTCAAAAAAAAAAAAAAAAAAAAAAAAAAAAAAAAAAAAAAAAAAAAAAAAAAAAAAGATAGATAGATAGGTAGAGGAGACACAGAGCCTTGCCATGAGTTTATGCCTGGGTGAAATCAGGCATTGGAGGCTACAGAATTTCTTATTGGTAATATTTGCTTTACTTACATAGATCTATCCCTCTGGGTGACACATTCTTTAACAATAATTGTAGTATGAAAAAGGAGATGTTTAAACAAAAGTTTACCTTGAGAAAAGGCAAGATGGCCAACTGGATGCTGCCACGTGGAACAGCTGCTACCAAGGGACTGAAACAACTGGTGCACTTGTGCACTCCTAACAGATCTTCATCAGGAAGGCACTGAGAGTGGTCAGAGGGAAGATGTAGAAGTTGGACTGAAGGGGAAGGAAACTGGGAACCATGCACGATGCTACTGTGCATCAGGACTCATTCCTGGTCCCCAGTGACTCTGGGGAAATTAATGAGTGGAACTGGCAGGGAGCAACATGCTCTTATCTTGGGTGTCTGGAATCCCTGCAGGAAGAAACCCATTGACCACCACAGACACTCCAGTTGGCAGGCAGAGCTGCTTAGAGAAGTGGTAGGGTCAGCAAGTCAGCTGATGTAGAGACCAGAGGATTTGCTGTGGGAGCATCTGCAGTGGAGCACGGCCCAACCCCTTGGGGTCAACTTGCTCCAGTAGAAGACTTTAACCCTAGCAGAACTGTCAGACGTGAACTCTACTGGGCAGTCTTGCTCATCAGATGCGACTGGTTTGACCTGAGCACCCCTT
Source organism: Rhinopithecus bieti (assembly GCF_001698545.2). NCBI lineage: Eukaryota > Metazoa > Chordata > Mammalia > Primates > Cercopithecidae > Rhinopithecus > Rhinopithecus bieti. Next base: position 5,326,358 of record NW_016804690.1, read on the forward strand.
AGTTCTGACCTCTCTTGGGGCCCCACCTTGGCTGTGTTTGCATGCAGGAAAGCCTTGGGTGCCCTGGGGCCCACATTATAGCTCCTGGGCTGGTATACTATAGTGTCTGACCAGTGGAGAACTCCAACAGGGTGGCCCCCATAGCCATGCACCAACCCACCTGCTCCCTCTCACACTGCAGCTTCCCTGGGGGCCACAGCAAATCCCCAAATTGCTTTGCCAGTGTATGGGTAGGTTTTGCCTTCCTTGCTCCACCAGCTTGTGTGAGTGGATGCACCCTGACCTGCCACTGCTGTGGCAGGAGCGCAGTCCATCCCCCTTACCCTGGCAGCTGCCATTGCAATCAGACCCTTGTTTGGCACAGAGCCACACCCCCACCAGTGCCCTGACCTTGCACCAACACTGCCATGGGAGTGAAACTAGGTACGGGACCAGTGGACCCTCCCTGACCCTAAGTGACCACCCCTGCCTGCAGTACACTGAGAATGCACACAGACCTCTACCCACAAGTTCCTCAACCGTATGCAAATGCCAATACCAGTGTTGACTGTGTGCACAGTCACTGGGAGGAACACTAACCCAGCCCACTGAGCCATGTTGCTTCCACTACTGTTGTGAACACCCACATGGGTCAGGCACCCCCATACCCACTAGCACCCTGCTGTAGCAAACAAGTGTGCCCCTCCCTGCACTGCTGCCGCTGGCATGTGCAAATAAGGATGGATCACACCATCACTACACTATGAAATGCTTTGACTGACACTGCCCACTCGAGTGTAGTGACTAGCAGTCTGGGAGCACTTCTGACAACTCAGCACAGTGGATTCCTAACATCGAGAGGCCAGAAAATGAAAAAGACAGGGCACAATAAAAGTCATCCAGAGTTAGAGCACGCAGTCTAGCGGTTGGGAACTGAGCATTGGCCCCCTAAAATCTTTCAGAAACTAAGCCATTTGGATGAATTCACCTTATACCATAATCAAACCCTCAAGGTCATCGAATAGGATAACATAAAAAAAATTCCAAGGTTAGCAACTTCAAAGACTGAAGGAACATCATCCCATAAAGATGAGAAAGGACCAGTGCAAGAACTCTGACAACTCAAAAGGCCAGAGTGCCTTCATTCCTCCAAATGACCACACCATCTCTTCAGCAAGGGTCTCAACTGTGCTGAAGTGACTGAAATGACCAAAATAGAATTCAGAATATGGATAGGAACAAAAATCATTGAGATGCAAGAGTACATTGAAACCCAACCCAAGGAAGCTAAAAATCACAATAAAATGATACAGGAGCTGACAAAGTAGCCAGTATAGAAAAGAATGTAACCAACCTGGCAGTGCTAAAAAACTCATGGCAAGAATTTCATAATATAATCACAAGTATTAGTAGCAGAATAGACTAAGTAGGCCGGGCGTGGTGGCTCAAGCCTGTAATCCCAGCACTTTAGGAGGCCGAGGCGGGCGGATCATGAGGTCAGGAGATCGAGAACAGCCCGACCAACACAGTGAAACCCCGTCTCTACTAAAAAATACAAAAAACTAGCCAGGCGATGTGGCGGGCACCTATAGTCCCAGCTACTCGGAGGCTGAGGCAGGAGAATGGCGTAAACCCAGGAGGTGGAGCTTGCAGTGAGCTGAGAACTGGCCACTGCACTCCAGCCCGGGCAACAGAGCAAGACTCCATCTCAAAAAAAAAAAAAAAAAAAAAGAACAGACTACATAGAGGAAAGAATCTCAGAGGCTGAGAACTGTCTTTCTAAAATATGACAGTCAGACAAGAATAGAGAAAAAAAGAATAAAAGGGAATGAACAAAACCTCTGAGAAATAAGAGATTGTGTAAAGAAACCAAAAATGTGACTCATTTGTGTCACTGAAAGAGATAAGGAGAGAATAAGCAACTTGGAAAACATATTTTAGGATATCATCCATGAGAACTTCAACAACCTAGCTAGAGAGGCCAACATTAAAATTCAGGAAATGCAGAGAACTCCAAAGCTGCTTCACAAGAAGATGATCCCAAGATACATAATCATCAGATTCTCCAAGGTCAAAATGAAAGAAAAAATATGAAAGGCAGTTAGAGAGAAGGGGCAGCTCATCTACAAAGGGAAGCCCATCAGACTAACAGCAGACCTCTCAGCAGAAACTTTACAAGTCAGAAGAGATTGGGGAAATAGTCAACATTTTAAAGAAGAAAAAAACAAGCCAGAATTTCATATCTGGTCAAACTAAGATTCATGAGCAAAGGAGAAATAAGTTCCTTTTCAGACAAGCAAATGCTGAAGGAATTTGTTACCACCAGACCTGCCTTTCAAGAGCTTCTGAAGGTAGCACTAAATATGGAAAGGAAAGATTGTTACTAGCCACTACAAAAACACAAAGAAGTACACAGACCAGTGACACTATAAAGCAACCACATAAACAAGTCTGCATAATAACCAGTTAACATGATGATGACAGGATCAAATCCATACATATCAATACTAACCTTGAATGTAAACAAGCTAAAAGCCCCAGTTAAAGGGCACAGAGTGGCAAACTGGTGCACAAAGAGGTGGTAACATTCCTACTGAAAGTATTCTAAAAAAACTGAGGAGAAGTAATTCTTCCCTAACTCATTCTGTGAGGTCAGCATCACCCTGATACCAAAACCTAGCAATCACACAGCAACAAAAACGAAACCTTCAGGCCAATATCCTTTATGAACATTGATGCAAAAATCCTCTACAAAAATTTGACAAACTGAATCTAGCAGCACATGAAAAAAAATATCCACCATGATTAAGTAGGGTTTATCCCTGGAATACAAGGTTGGTTCAACCTACACAAATCAATAAATGTGATTCATCACATAAACATAACTAAAAACAAAAACCACATGATTATCTCAATAGATGTACAAAAGGCCTTCAATAAAATTCAACACTTCTTCATGTTAAAACCTCTCAACAAACTAGGTATTAAAGAAACACACCTCAAAATAATAAGAGCCATCTATGACAAATCCATAGCCAACATCATACTAACCTGGAAGCACTCCCTTTGAAAACAGGCACAAGACAAGGATGCCCTGTCTCACCACTCCTACTCAATATAGTATTGTTAGTTCTAGCCAGAGCAATCAGGCGAGAGAAAGAAATAGAGGGCATCCAAGTAGGAAGAGAGGAAGTCAAACCATCCCTGTTTACAAATGACATGATTCCATATCTAGAAAACCCCACAGTCTTGGCCCAAAAGCTCCTCCAGATGATAAACAACTTTATCCTGTCTCAGGATCCAAAATCAACGCACAAAAATCACTAGGATTCCTAAACACCAACAGGTCAAGGAGGGAGCCCAATCAGAAAAACAATCTCATTCAAAATTGCCACACACACTTAAGTAAAATACTTAGGAATACAACTAACCAGAGAAATGAAAGAGCTCTACAAGGAGAACTACAAAACACTGCTCAAAATAAAAAGAAAATCAGAGATGACACAAACAAATGGAAAAATACTATATAACCACAGATAGGAAGAATTAGTGTTGTTAAAATGGCCATCCTGCCCAGCACATTTTATAGATTCAATACCAATGACATTCTTCAAAGAACTAGAAAAACCTGTTTTAAAATTCATGCAGAACCAAAAAAGAGCCTGAATAGTGAAGGCAATCCTAAGCCAAAAGAGCAAAACTGGAGGCATCACATTATGCAACTTCAAACTATACTACAAAGCTACAGTAATCAAAACAGCATGGTACTGGTACAAAAAGAGGTACACAGACCAATGGAACAGAATAGAGAGCCCCAAAATAAGGCCATACATCTACAACCATCTTATCTTCAACAAAGATTACTAAAAAATCAATGGGGGAAATGACACCCTATTCAATAAATGATGCTGGGATAACTGACTAGCTATATGCAGAAGATTGAAACTGGATCCCTTCCTTTCGCCATATGTAAAAATCAACTCAAGATGGATCAGAGACTTAAATGTAAAACCCAAAATTATAAAAACCATGAAAGACCACCTAGGCAAAACCATCTTGGGCATAGGAACAGGTAAAGATTTCATGACAGATACTCCAAAAGTAATTGCAACAAAAGCAAAAATTGACAAATAGGACCCAATTAAGCTTACGAGCTTCTACACCATAAAAGAAACCATCAAGATAACAAACAGACAACCTACAGAATGAGAGAAAATTTTTGCCAACTATGCATTTGACAGAGGTCTAATATCAAGCATTTATAAGGAACTTAAATATACAAGAGAAAACAACCCCATTAAAAAGTGGGCAAAGGACATAAACAGACACTTTCCAAAAGAAGACATACTGTGGCCAACAAGCACGTGAGAAAAAAAACCACAATATCACTGATCATTAGAGAAATGCAAATCAAAACCACAATGAGATACCCTCTCACACCAGTCAGAATGGCTATTTGAAAAAAGTCAAACAATAACAGGTGCTGACAAGGTTGCCTAGAAAAAGAAATGCTTATAGACTGTTGGTGAGAGTGTAAATTAGTTCAACCATTGTTGGAAACAATTTGGCGATTTCTCAAAGACCTAAAAACAAAACTACCATTGGACCCAGCAATCCCATTACTGGGTATATACCCAAACGAATATAAATGTTTCTCTCATAAAGACACATGCACACATATGTTCATTGCAGCACTATTCACAGTAGCAAAGACATTAAATCAGTCTATATGACCATCAATGGTAGAGTAGATGAAGAAAATATGGTACATATACAACATGAAATACTGTGCAGTGATAAAAAGAATGAGATCATGTCCTTTGCAGAAACATGGATGGAGCTCGAGGCCATTATCCTTAGCAAACTAATGCAGGAACAGAAATTCAAATACCACATGTTCTCCCTTATAAGTGGGAGGTAAATTATGAGAACACATAATGGGTAACACATAAATTATGAGAACACATTATGAACACATAATGGGGAGCAACAGACACTGAGGCCTATCGAAGGGTGGAGGGTGGGAAGAGGGAGAAGATCAGGAAAAATAACTGATGAGTACTAGGCTTAATGCCTGGGTGATGAAATAATCTATATAACAACCCCCCCTGACACACATCACGTATGTAACAAACCTACACATATACCCCTGGACTTAAAATAAAAGCTAAAAGAAAGAAAACATTATACTAAATGAAATAAACCAGTCACAAAAGGAAAAATACTGTATGATGTCACATGTATGTGGTACCCAGTGTAATTAATTCACAGAGACAGAAAGTAGAATGTGGCTGCCAGAGATTAGGAGAAGGGGTGATGGGGAGTTCTGGTTTAATGGGTAGACAAGTTCCATTTGGAAGATGAAAGAATTTTGTGAGTGGATGATGGTGATGGCAGCACAACCATGTGAATCTCTTTAATGCCACTGAACTATATACACTTAATAAAGTATTATGCATCTACAAAAATAAAAGGCTGCTACTCTTAAAAAAGTTAAGATTTTTTGTGATGCCACTATGTAACTCTACAAATATTTGAATTCATAATATTTTGAATTCATAATATTTCAACAAAGGCTTAAAAACACCTTTAAATGACTTTTATCTAGACAAAATTATTCCTTCCTTTAACAAAAACATATCCTAATATCTCATGTTCCTTTTACACTTATATTAAGAATTGCTTATCTTATATCTAGTAGTTTTAATTAAATATATTAATTGTAATATTATCTCTTTGTAACCACAAATTTCCATGAGAAATGTAGGAAGTAAGCAATTTTAATTGATACATATACACAAAACATATTCTATAATTTTAGAAACACAAGTTTTTTCTAGTAGAACATATTTTCACGTGAATCAGTATTTACTAGCAAACCCAAATATCTTTAGTCGTTTTATAAATTTTAAAAAGCCAAAGTGACAGTCTTGAACCGATGTTTAGTGATCAATGTTTCTGTATTTTATCTTACTTCGAAACAACTTGGACATGTCATGATTATCTATTGCCTCATTTAACATAATATGACTTTAAGATTTTAAATTACTGAAAAACAATCTTGAAATGACACATTTATTTATAAGCAACTATCTCATTTACATTTACCCAATTTACTCATTATTGGCAATTATTTGAATTGCTCATGGAAAACAAAGTTAGCAACTTAAGTTGTTTATTTATTTATTTTTGAGAAAGCAAAGCCAGGCTAACCCTGCATCAGCCAGTCTTGTCTTAACAAAGGCATTTGGAATACTAGACACAGGTATCCTCCCCAATGTCTTCCTACCCCCAAAGTCACCCTGGGTGTCATGTGCCTATGTGGCACCCAGGGTGGCTATGAAGAGCAGGGCATATCTGGGTCCTGTGTTTACATATGAGGTACAGAGCTCAGGGCAAAGGACAGAACTGTGAAGATAATGCCTGGAGGATCTGACCTCTTCCAGTATGACCAGCAGATAGAGCTGGGCCAAAGACAAGGCCATTTTGGGGTTGGCTCTGCCTTGCAGCTGGTGGCCCAGGTACTATGGACATTGATATGTTCCCAGGCCTCATCATGGCCATCTGTTCACACTCCAGAATCCAGAGGTTCAAAACCAAAGACTCAAGCCCACTGTAAGATAAGTGCAAGGCTTTAGGGGAGCCCAGTAACCAACGCTTACAGCTTTAGCTCAGAAAATTAAGCAGGTATCAAAATATCACAGAAGCAACAGTTTTATGACCTTAAAATACCTAGCAGAGAAACTATAAATCTGTCTGACCAATAGACCCAAGCAAAAATATCTAAATTAAATTCTGAGGACATTCTTATTTTATTTTCCAACAGTTTAAAACTAGCTTTATTTTTTAAAGATTATCTCAGATTATATAAAAGGTATCTGAGTTAGTTTTATTTATATAAATATTTTGTCTCCAAGAAAGATCTTGGGAATATTGTTTATTATCAGAGATCAATTTTATGGAGGCTGTGGACTAAATTTTAGCTCTGAATGTTTCCAAAATTCATCTGGGTAAATAAAATATCTATTTCTGTTAAAACTGGATCTTATAAGGAAATACATAGATGAGGATAGAAGAAAATTCAGAAGTCTGTTTAAAATAACCAGCTGAATATCATAAAGCCTTATTTTGGAGATTAATTGTATTCAGGTGACTTTTAATTTCTGTTCCTTAACAGCATTGCGGAGCTCAGGATGGGGCTCCCATGGCTTTCAAGTGCCCATACTGCACCTATCAAGAGTCAGGTCGTGGTTACAGCTCCAAGATTCCCTTGACTATCGTAGGTAATGACTTTTCTTACAGCAAATTGCCATTTACTGTCAGTTTCTGTTAGACTCAAGCAGAAATCTGAGACTTAAAGTTTTAAATATACAAACAAATGAGGAGCATGGAAAGCTGGATTTTGCTTACTGTAGTAATAATCTTTCATTGCAACCACTGTCATTTACTTTTAAAATTACAGCTCTTGCCAGTGACTCATTAGTTACTGTACATCAAGGATCAAGTGTTCGCTCACAGTCAAAAGTGACTCTTGGTATCCCCAAAAGACGAAGAGATCAGGGAGCTCAAGGTAAAAGATAGCAGAGCCTCTGACCTGAGAGGAACCTACTCACAACTCTTGGGGCTCCCTGAGGAAGACAGATGACCCCAAATAGGGGAGTCTGAGATGCTTTTTTGTGTTTCTCAAGGGGTTTCAGTGCTGCTAGAAGGCCTCCCTAGGTACCTTTATGTGATAGCCAGAACACTGATGCTCTGTCTTAGTGATTTTATATCCAGTGACCACCAGATGAAGGAGATAGAGGCTTGAATGAGGAACACATCAATGCTTAAAGAGAACTGGATGGACAATCAAATGTGTCAAAAGGAAGGAGGTGCAGAAGTTAATAAAAATGCAAGTCTTAGAGAAGCCAGTTTGGGGAGATCTTAAACTTCCCAAAATGCCAATGAAGTTCTAGTTGTCAGGGGTTTGAGAAAAAAAGCATTCAATACACTGAGGAGTTCCCATGAGTAGAAACAAAATTCAACAGAAAGAAATAGAGTGGCTTTAAAAATATATAGCTTGAATATCAGTTCCTATCGTGCTGACTTTTTATCATAGACCTTTTTTTAAAAAAAATCATCTCAAATCTCTCATTATCAGATTTTAGTGAGACAAAGAGAAAGTAGTCCTGGCTTAAATTTTTTTTTTCAAGCTAAGTGTATCTACCAGTTGACTCAGAACCAAAACCAATAATCCTTTTTTGGTTAACCAAAATTGCATGAGATGTCTCCAAAGAGGTGCAAAGACACAGTCTTCTTAGAATCAAACAGTCTCCAAAGACATCTAAAAGCAAGAAAGATTTAGACAATGCCTTGAGAGCTGGCAACAGTCTGTATTTTAACTTTTTATGAGGGTCCCCCACAACGTTTTGCTTGGCTGTCTGCACATGCGGGCTTGACAATCTGCATGTCTCTGACAGGTGGCAAGCTGAGCCAAGTTCTCAGGTCACAAAATGAGACAAACAGGAAAACGATAGCAGTCCATGGAGGAAAAAGGATCAATAACAAATGGGTACCCACAAATGTACACAAGAGTTGCAATCCAAGGAAATAATATTTCCTTTTGCCAAACTGAATTTGAAAAGGAAGAAATAAAGACAAATTTTTACCTTTTATTCTTGACAAGGCACTGCAGGTAGATGGCTGGGAAGACTGACTTTAGTAAAAAATTTTAACCTTTTGTTGTTGACTTTTTGTCAGTTGTCCCAGGACTTTATCTGTAGGTTCTGGAATGCATCAGGTGTTTCAGTCATCCCATTCTTGTCACCAGAACTGTAGAGATTGAAAAGGGGTGATACCTTTTCTCCCCATTATAAAATGAGGTACAGAAGTTAATATAAGTGCAAGTCTTAGGCCAGTTTAGGGAGATCTTAAACTTCCCAAACTGCCAATGAAGTTGACACCCCTATAACAAAAGACAGTTAAAAAGATAAAAGCATAACAAATGTATTTAGGTGTATACTGCATGAAAGTCATAAAATAAATATGAAAACTCAAGAAAAGGGCCAGATGGTTAATGCTTAAATACCCTCTTCACTGAGGAGAGGAAAATAAGGGCAGATGTAAATAAATGGGCAAGAAGACCTAACAGGTTTGTAAGTGATTCTCTTGATGCTGAATGTTTGCAAAGGACAAACAACAGCTTGTGGACAAATTATGGAAAGGGCAAGAATAGAACTGCATTGTGAGCAAAGGTTGTCATATTATGCAGATACAATTCCGTAGCTTATCTTTTGGAACTGCCCTCAGAAGAATAGATGAAAAATCTGTCTGGTTGTGATGATGACTCCCAGTCTCTTCTCTTCTCTGGTAGTTAATCTTTCTTGGATATTTAATGAGATTTTTAGAGAGGGAATTTTAAGACAATTGCATTTCTTTTAGAAGTTTTCTCTGTCTGATAAAGGAACTTCTAGAGACAGCCCCTCCTGCTGCTCTGGAAAAGAAAAAAGATCAGAGAGATAGGAAGGCAGGGAGAGACTTCGAGGCTGTTTGTTTAATTTAGCATGTCAAAGCCCCATATTTGGAGGCTTCATTTTCTGAGCCTCAACCCCACTTCTATCATTTATACAATGTAGTCAGTATTTTCCTGTTTAGCTTCCAGGCTTATGGGAGACAAAATGAAGCCTGGAGACTACAAAGCGTTTTTGACACATAGAACAAGAACCAATGATAGAAATTGTCCAATCCAATACTAATTTACTGATAAGAAAGCGGTGAATCAGGAGAATTAAGTGAATGAACTAAAATCAAATGATAAACTGAAGTATAAAGATACTGAGGTCTTCCAATTTCTACTTCAATAACTTTCAATCTATGCAAATCTGGCTTTCTACAGTGGAAAATATTACTATTAATTTTATTACAAATATTGCCTTTATCATCCATTCTTGATATAATAGGTTGGCGCAAAAGTAATTTCGGGTTTTGCCATTACTTTTAATGGCAAAAATCGCATTTTAGTAATCGAAATTCCTTTTGTGCCAACCTAATATAACTGACTCAGAGAGACTATGGATGGCAAACATCAGTTATACATGGTAGATTACAGCTTTTCATTTGATATTAATCTAGTTAATGATGAAGTTCAGGACATGACCACCCAAAACATTCTGCTTTAGCATAAGGATTATTCTGAGCTGATTACTTTGGCAAACTGCCAGCACAGGAAAATCTCTGAAGACAAGAGTAAAATGTTCCCCTTTTAAGAGGAAATTTACATTTAAAAAGAAAATCTTCATTTGTAAGGGTGTCTCCTTGTCTTCACCAGGAAGAGAGACATAACTTTAAATCTCCATCTACAACTCTTATCAATGGAGAAGGCACAAACTTCAATCTGCATAACAAACTTCACCCTTGTTTAAGATGCTTTTCCTGGCCATCTCATACTCAGGCCTTCCTCATACTCTTGTGTTTTCTTCAGTGGATGGTAGTATGTGAGTCACCTTGATACTGGTGGACTGGGGGAAATCTCTAAATGCCAGTGGTACCTTGACCCCAGCTGGTGTCCAGGCTCTTGACACCATTGTGAGAAGGAACTCAAGGATGAGTTAGAAAATAGTGAAAATACAAAGATTTATTGCAAAGCAAAAAGTGCACATTCAAGAAAGGGGAGTATGGGCATATGCAAGAAGTGTCATGTGCAAGGGGTTTGGCATTTCTATTTTTGTGGGTTTCTTTAACCAAGGGGTAGAATATTCATGAAAATTCCTGGAAAAAGGTAGAAATTTCTCAGAACTGTGGTACCACCCATCTTTACATTCAATATGAGTGTTCTCAGAATTGGCATGTTGCTGGTGGATATGTGATTGAGTGTGTTCATGAGCATATAATGAGGTCCTAGGAGAAACCTAGATCAAATCCAGTGCCATGTTAGGTCCAGTCAGTCTTTGCCAGCTTGGTTCACATCTTAGTTTTTAGGGTTTTATCAGTCCTTATCCTCTGGTTATGTGAAACTGCTGTCTGAAATTTTTATTCTTCTGTGACCACCCCATATTATTCCTGTCTCAACATTTTTTCCAGATCTACTCTTGAGAATTCCTCATTTCTTGGGTATCTCCCATGTCTAATCCAATACTAAGAACCATATGAAATGTACATGTTAATAAACTTCTGGTTGCTTTTTCTCTTGTTAATCTGTCTTTTGTTATAGCAGTCCATCCCAACTGAGAACTACATAGGGCAGAGAGAAAATACCCCAGGCTTCTACTAATATATTGGACTTTGAGTTTAGATTAATACTTGATGTTGATTAGTATTAACTAATAGATATAAAAAATTTCTTTGATGTAGCTTTTAGTTTCTTCTTCTAGATCTCATAAGCCAGCATGTGGTTCAATGAGCAGAATTTAGTAACACCTTTCAGAACTCTAGCTTTAATTTAACAAATTAAATTATCAACTTTGGGAGATTCTATATACTGAATGCTCAGGAAATACAAAAAGGTATGAATAATATTTACATAGTACCTATTATAAAGTATTATCTCAGACAAGATTAATTTCATTCACTTTCTTAAGCATGCTTTCAAAGGGTTCTTTAGCAGTTAAATGTGTGTTAAGTCTAGGGACACAAAGATGAATAACACAGTCTGTCCTCTCAGAGCTTACAGCCTATGTACATGTTTAGAATCTCTTGGTTTATAGGTCCATTTGAGATTCAGGCATTCACTGGAAAAAGATGTGCATCCATCTACACAGAATTTTTTCTGTTACTCTACATGGTCCATGGGCCATCCGCCTGCCAAAGCCTAGAGGTTCTAGGGATTATAGACCTCTATTCTTTTAGTAGTTCTAAAGAGCAGCTCTACTTTAAGTAGAACAGGTGTTATAATTATTTATATTTCATAGAAGAATAAACTAAAGTTCATAAACGCTAAGCAACTTGCCCTGAGGCATACAGTTGATAAATGTTAAAGATAGAAGAGAAACCTACTTCTATATCAAAGAATAAACAATTGTAAATGGTTTTATTGATGTCATGATTAAGGTATTATGTCATTTGAAAAATGTAAACTTCTAAAAATATATTTCAGTCTAGACTCCAGTGAATTAATTTCAAGAAGGATCATAATAAAATTTATACTATAATTTCTGTTAGTTTTACCTATGATAGAGAACTAAACTCCAAAATTTAAAATATCTTCAGTGTTTGAGTGTTCTAAATTTTAATTTGGAAGGCTCTTTCAAAATCTCAAACTTTCCAAGTTAATATACGCTCTTTGTCAGTTTTATTAGTATTAATAATCAAGACATTATTATGGCATTATACAAATTATATTCTAGTCAGTTTCCAAAGACATTGAGTAATTCTGGTCCCAAATTTATTCAGATTGTTTATTCTAAACTTTATTATGGATTGAAAATAAACAATTTCTTGTTAAATTTGTGCCAAAATTGTTTCATTCTTGCAGGACTTCAGGAAGGATAATGGAATCTTCGAAACTAAAAAAGAGATGTATCAAATAAAGCACTTTATATTTATTCCAGAAATCTGATCAATCGGTTAGTTAATGGACCTTGAAATCTCACTGTTAAATATTTTCTTGTATATCTGAATATTACAAAGATATAGCCAGAATGAGAAAGAAATGAATAAAGATTCAATATTTTCAATGATATCCTTCATTTGAGAATACATTTTTATACTAAATGCATTTAAAATCAGATTTATGGCCTACTTACTTTGTGAAAATAATGTTTAAAAAGTGTAAAGAAATTCTTTCTCCTGGATAGATATGTGAAGAGAAAAATGTCAGATGTGGAGTAGCTGTATATTCTAGTCCACAGTACTATTAAGAAGTTGCAAACCACACAATGAGTTAAGGAAAACCATTAAAAATTAGAGATATTTTGAATAAAGAAGTAGTCTCATCAAGTAATAATGAACATACTCCTTATTTGAAAAAAGAGAAATGTTTGTCAATACATCTCTATAAAACTTAGATGTTCTCTTTATGTTCCCTTAGATGTTACCTGCAGGGAAGCCAATGATATTTTGTACTTTTTTTGTTTTTACTGATATTTATTTATTTAGGATCTTATGTTCCAGAGTATTCAAGGAGACAAATGGTGTAGTAGACAACTTTTGGGGTATTTGCAGTATTCAATGCCTCACCCACAAACACACAAACATCTTGCTGACAGAAATGAACCCTTGAAATCATTTTTATCTCATGAGACTGTGTTTCCAGTCACAGCTGATTGAAAGAGGAGTCCCACTAGTTCTGCCCGGTGCTAGACAGTCCTCTCTTTCTTCTTAGAGTTTGGAATTGGGATGAGGAATATTAGACTCTACTAGTCCTGTGAACTGAAAACACATAAACTCCAGAGCTATAAGATAACAACCTGTACCTTATGCGTGTAAAGGCAGAGGAATAAGTGTACAGGGAAATGTGAACGAAACCAAACGTGGAGAGATGTAAAATGAGAGAGAGCGAGAGAGAGAGTTTGCCATTGTGATCTCTGAGAAAGTCTGTATTCTTAATAGTAATTTTCTTCCCTGATTGCATGGTCTTGCCAGAAAACCACTCTGTATATGAGGAAGCATTGAATTTTTTCACTCAACAAATATTTCCTAAATGCTTACTATGTCTAAGACACTGTGCTATGTACAGGGCATAAGCAAATGAACAAGGTAGACATGATATGGAGCTCATAAACTGAAAGACTGAAATGGGGTAATTAGTAGAGGAGGTAAAACATTTGCTGTGGACATAACAATAACACCACCTGATCCAGCCTAGAGATATTGGGAAAGCTTTTCATGAGGTAGTGGTGTTTAGACTATGGCTGATGGATAAAAGTATAGAAATAGCAAGCTTCACCTGTGTGTGAATTAGAACTGAGCCTAGGTCATTTGTCAACTGTAAATACTAAACACTTCTGTGAAAGAAGCATATTAAACCATTTTGTTTCCACTCATAAATTTTCACAGGTAATTTAGACAGAAGAACAAAGAAAGAAAACCAAGAGTGGGAATGTCATTTAAAATAAGAACAGAAAACCAAACACCGCATGTTCTCACTCATAGGTGGGAATTGAACAATGAGATCACCTGGACACAGGAAGGGGAACGTCACACACCGGGGCCTATTGTGGTGAGGGCGGAGGGGGGACGGATAGCATTAGGAGAAATACCTAATGTAAATGACAAGTTAATGGGTGCAGCACACCAACATGGCACATGTATACATATGTAACAAACCTGCACATTGTGCACATGTACCCTAGAACTTAAAGTATAATAATAATAAAAAAGAAAGAAAGTGAAGAGCAACAGACATATTCCCCACCATCACATCCCAGTGATTCATGATTCTAAGCATCTGTGAACTTCTTCCAAACTTAGTTTAAAGTAACATTTCAGGTGTTGAAGACAACCTTTGTAAAAATAATTTGACCTCAGGAGAGTTATTATCTCTACATTGGATGAACGAAAATTACAGAAAACTGAAGCTTGCCACATGGGATACAGAGCAAGAATTAGATAGATTTTGTCTTTAGGGAAACTGGCTTCAACTTGATTAATCAGCTAATCAAAGGTCTTGGTTAAGTTTTAGTTTCCTTATCAACTGAAAGCAAGGCCTTTCAGAGCACATCATCTGTGTAAACACAGCAGTTACAGGTGAGGGGAGACAGCTTCCTCTCTGGGCAAGAGTCTTTGCTTAATTTCTTTCCTTTTAATTATGGCTCAGCTAAAGGACATGTACATATAAAATTTTTCTACCTACGTTTTTTTTTAACAAAATGAGACTTATAGCTTTAAAAATGCTGTATGAACGTTAATAATTAGCGAGGTAAGTGTAGTCAGAGAGCATGCCAGGCAGGAATAGCTGAATGAAGGCCCCAAGGCAGGAAAGAATGTCAAATGTTGTATTTGGATACAGGAGCACGTGGAGAAAGGGAAGAGAGACTGGAGAGATAAGCAAGGTTCAAATTATGCAGGATTCTGAGACCATAAAAAGAATATGGAAATTTATCATAAATGTTTTCAAAGATTTGAAGCAGAGAAACGGTATGATCAGGTCTGCATTGTTAAAATAGTGGATTAGGGGATAGATATAGGAATATTTGTTAGAAAATGATAGCACTGGTTTGTATGGCTTGGGTTAGGCTACTGATGATCGTTAAAATAGATAAAGGAAATAAATTTGAAAGCAGTATCAGAGGTGGAATTTATTGACTTGATGATTATGTGTCCCAAGAAGGATGAAAATTCAAAAAGTTGGTCATGTTTGTAGGTCGTCATTTGCTTTGATTAGAAACACAGGAAAGGGGGCAGATTTGGGTTAAGTTCACTTCTGTTTCTATTGAGCTTGAAGCTCTTATGAGACATCTAAAAGGAAAAGTCTAAGAAAGAAGATCTGAGTACTTTTTTTTTATTATTATACTTTAAGTTCTAGTGTACCTGTGGACAACGTGCAGGTTTGTTACATATGTATACATGTGCCATGTTGGTGTGCTGCACCCATCAACTCGTCATTTACATTAGGTATATCTCCTCATGCTATCCCTCCCTGCCCCCACTGTGAGTATAATTTTTAATTTAACATTTGTTAGCATATATCCTCCAGATGTCTTAAGATTGTACAAAGTCGGAAGAGAAGAGGCCTCAAGTTGATCCAAGGTTTAAAGGTACAGTATAGGGAGAAATTAACACAGGAGACTAAAAGCAACAACCAGAGAAAGAGAAGAGAGCACTGAGAGAACTCTGGCTATATGGCCACACATTTCTAAATAATTCCTGGCAACTTAGGAGGAATCTCCAATTTCTCTTCAAATTTCAGGGAAATATATTGGTTATGACAAATCAGCCAGCAGTCAGTCACACAGCTAGCTTTGTGGTGGAATAGTGTTAGAATAATTGTTCACTTTCTCTTAATGCAGAACTCTCTCTTCTCTACAGTAATCCAAAGGCCATTGTTTACTGATTCTACCCAAAGATTTGTCAGAATGTCAAGGAAAGGGTGTAACACTTTGGAAGAATAGAAATGTTAAATGGCAACTGGCAGAGGAGGTAGACTTCCCATTTTACATCTGAGCTAGAGAAATATACCCAGGAAGCTCTGCAGTCTCCCCTCTGTTGCCCAGTGGTAATGCGAGATGACTGAATTATTCACCTTTCCAGCCAAAGTTCAGGACATTGAATGCTTGGAGTCCCCCATCCACTAGAGGGCTCTCACCACACAGGTGATAATTTGGAGGTCCCAGGGCCTACAACAACGTGTTTCAAAGGCTATCTGTGAAGCTAATGTAATTCTGTACAGTTCAGTCATACAATAGAGTTAGTGTTAGAGACACTGACTGAGAAAAAAAAAAAAATAGATGAAGCAATTATATTTCTCTCTGCTTGGAAGTCTTTTCCCAACTGTATGTAATTTATACAGGTTGGCAACCTATAAAATTATTTCTTAGCAAATTATAGTGTGTAATTACATCTTAACTCTGTTTATCTTTATTTCTCTACCCTCTTGTTCCTTCAAATAATTTCATCCTTTCCCCTTCTTTTAAAGCTTGCAAAGAGAAAAAAGAAATTAAAGTAATGCAGAATATGGGAAGCTTTCCTCTTTCTTGCCCTTGCCCTACTGGTCTACCCCAAACACTTTTTTCTACAGGTTACTTAACAAATGTAGATATAATATAAAATTATTTTTAGAGTCCAAAATCAGGACTCATGCTATAACAATGGAACACCTGCTTTAAAAGTGAGATATATTATCACATATATTGTGCCCAAATACCTCAAGGATAGGCCAACTATTTCTAAATGCATTGGATTTTGAACCCATCTATTGCAAGTTTTTGAACAATTTTTTTAGTGGCTTTGGGATTCAGACTCAGGTATTGGGCTGGAGGAACTGCAAGAAGCAGCCCTGGAGTTTAGCCTTCCACTGTATCTCAGAACTGAACCTATTGGAATCATGCCATGGTATTCCTGGGTATAGAAGTTCGATTCTGGCACAGTTTTTTTTCTTTGCCCTAAGGGAGGTGTATTCTCCAGGCATAGAGTGCTTTCTTTTAAAAATGAGTTGATTCTTCCTTGGATCTAAAATGTTTAAAATCCCCAACAGATCTCTGGAGGGCATATTTACAGTCAACTCATAGCTTTACTGACCTCCCCCACCACCACGTGCAGAACATTACTGGTAGAAAAAGCCCACCAATAGTCAAGTCATATAGTCTGGACAATCCAAGATCCGTAGAGTCTTATTTGGAGCTGTTGTACAACCAAAAGTATGTGGGAGTACAGAATTACTATGCAGTCTCTTTCCTCATTTGTTGGCAATGAAACAGAATCACAGTAATTATATCAGAATGCTCCCTAGTCTCTGGATGAGCTATATATTTCTGTTTGATGAATTTCTCCTTATTTTATCAATGCCAGGTTATTTAGGAATGCTGCTTCTGTATATGTCATTTCCATACACATTTTATGACACTAAAATGATCAAACAATACAAATAAATTCCACTGATTTGTGTTTATTAAACTCCTTACAACATGTGGTATTATACTATACTTGACAGCACTTTAAATATGCAGCAAATGTGTTTCATGTACTTTATTTGACCAAAGATCATAATCAGACCTAATTTGTGGATTTTAGTCTGTACATTTTAATTCAATCAATTGACATCACCTTTGATCTGAGATGATTCTACATACAGCAAACTAGAATATATAAACGGAGGGATCAAATATCTTCACCTAAAAACCACTGCTGGAATGCCTCCCAAATGCTTCTTGATTGCCAACAGAAGTATTATTCAAATGTAGTTTGAGGGCCATGATGGAGAAGAGCATTTGCTCTAATTGAAACTGCAAGTGGTTATTCTTTGTTAAGTACAGTACAAATATAAAATGTTAAAAACTGGCAAGAGTATCACCTTTCAACAGTTTCCTTTACCCATTATAGCTTTGCCGTTAGGATAATGGGTGTCTAAGGAAGACTTCTCTGTTTTGCCCTATTTTACTGCTCTTTCTTTTCCCATAAATGAATCACAAGAATTTGGAATCACTGGTAAAGATTAAGATGGATGTTTCCATTTCTAACTCTGGCCTCACTTCTTCACAGAGTTTTGTTCGTTTTCAAGTGAAACTTGTTCTGTAAGACGTGGGCTGTGAAGGAGAGGAACACAGTAGGGAAGGAGAGGGGGAAGTTGGCCGGGAAGAGGAAGGGAGTGGTAAGACACCATCCTAAAAAGCCATTCTACTGGAAGAAAATGCTATAGCCCTAACAGAAAATGAATTATATGTAAACAGAAATGACATCATAAATCACATCTCTTTTCAGTAACGTCCAAAGCCACAGGGTCTATCTGCCTCTATCTATTCTAAATCAAGCTCACGTTGAGTGTTCCACTTGCTTTCTCTGCCAAAGAGTAAGAGAGAATCTGACAATAAATACACACTGATTTTGTCAGTGGAATATATGCTACTATGAAAGTTGAGACAGTTTGAGCAGTAATGAACTCTGGAGTTATGCCATTTATAATTCTTTGTGTTTTTATTAAATATTATGCAGGGGTTCTTGTGTTCGTTTCAATATAATGTTATGGTGAACTGCTGACTGAATGTATCTGTTTGCCATGAGGGTTATAGGCATCTGTTGAATATCAGGGAGTGTAATTCAAGTGATCTGCCAAGAGCTCCATCAGAGATGGCCTGTGCATGTTTCTGAGTTGAGAACACCACCTGAAGTATATTGACCTATGGTAGTGCAGTGATACATCAGAGCCAGGAAGCACAGTTACCAGCCCAATTAATTAAAGTGTCATAAATACGCCACTACATTTCTCATTTATCACAAGTCCAATACAATTTCCTATATTTCACTTTCACAGCTTTGAAATACCAACTCAAACTATCTGTGGATTTGATGCTTTTCATATCTTAGGACCCAAGGGACTGGCTTGAGTTTTGAGTAGAATATAAACTGAAGAAGTAAATGTTCTTATGACAAGTGAATATGCTTTAGTGGGAATGATCTATAATGCAAGACTTTCCTAGACTAGAAAACAATAGTCTGATAGTCTGGAAATTGACATGAGGTCTACATGGAACCAAGTAGTCAGCAGCTATTGTTGTTTCGTTGTTGCTTTTTGATTTCATGAACGGTCCAGAATACTTTTCTAGATACATAATTTAAGAAATCTACATATAATTCATTGATTTCATGTTTTTATAATACTATCAGATAGATGCAACTACTATCCAATCCGGACAGAAAAAATATTGCACTGAGTAGGTGGGCATTTTTGTGCCATCTTTGTTTGGAATTGGCCATATTTTTTGAAAACAAAACAACACAAAACTTTTTTTTAATGTATATGTTTTCTATGTCTCTGATTTGTAGCTGGATGTAAATACAAGTTATAAAATCATGTTTTAAAATGAAATTTAATTTTATGTGGTTTTCTGCCTGACTGGTTTATTATTTAAGCATTATGTGGAATGAGATGGTGGGTAGTTTTAAAGTATAAGGGTATTTTAAAATATGTGGCAACTTGGGCTGGGTGCGGCGGTTCATGCCTGTAATCCCAGCACTTTGGGAGGCCAAGGCAGGAGGATAATGAGGTCAGGAGATCGAGACCATCCTGACTAACATGGTGAAATCCCGTCTCTACTAAAAATAAAAATAAAAAAGAATTAGCCGGGCGTGGTGGCAGGTGCCTGTAGTCCCAGCTACTCAGGAGGCTGAGGCAGGAGAATGGAGTGAACCAGGGAGGCTTCCTGGGTTCTTGCAGTGAGCCAAGATTGCGCCACTGCATTCCAGCCTGGACGACAGAGCAAGCCTCTGTCTCAAAAAAAAAAGGGGGCCACTTGGAATGCAGTTTGCAATGAGGAAAAACTTTTCTTCACCATGAGTCTCACTTTCCCTGCTTTGAAGAGTGGCCACGGATTGAGACTTTACAGTTCTTTCCTGACCCTGTAGAGCCTTGTATTCATTTTGAAGGGAACACTGGGATGCAGAGTCAGACTCTTCATCCAGAGAGGGCAACCTTATACAAAACTGTGAAGGGGACTTCATCTACTCAGACTGCCTTGCTCCCTGACTGTGTGTCTTTTTTGCACAAGCACAACCTGGACAACAGGCGCCTCATGTGCCAATACAGTGTTTTTGTCAAAAAGGAAAGATCATCTAAACATCCATTCCTAGCTAAGGCTAGATCTGTTTCTCTTTTCCCAGGAGAGAAGAAAGGAGAGGGAAGCTGCCTAGAAAAAAGCAATCCATGCAGATCCATACAGACCATGTGCTTTCCTGTACCATAGCTCCTACTGTACTGTGCTGTCTTTTCTCTGATGAACTGTGGACTCTTCATGTGTAGAGTCCATGACTGAGCCTTTTTTGTATCTTTAGTATCAGCACACGATCAAGATTAAAGTGGGACTCCATTAGTATTTGAATGAATGAATGAATGATGCATAATATTAATTTCAGATAGAAATCTTCTTAGTCCTTCTCAAATGCCTTTAAAAAGGCACTCTCCTATTTTGTGTTCTGCATGCAACCCTCCCTGTCATTCCGGTGTGAGGACTCAGCAGAATCCATATCACTAAGTCACCTATAGCCCACTTAGTTTTCCTCACCCAGGGAAAGAATGTGTCAGAAATGTGAAGAAACTGTTTTCTATTTTGTCCTCACTAAGAACGTGTATCTGAGTTTTCTCTTGGATAGAAAATAGAGATCATATATGAGTCTACATGACTGCTAAGAAATTGCTGTGAAGAAAATGGGCTAATTGAGCTTGTATTAGTCCATTCTCTTGTTGCTAATAAAGACATACCTGAGACTGGCTAATTTATAAAGGAAGGAGGTTTAATGGACTCACAGTTCCACACAGCTGGGGAGGCCTCACAATCATGGTGAAAGATGGAGGAAGAGCAAAGGGACTTCTTACATGGCAGCAGGCAAGAGAGCATGTGCAGGAGAGCCCACCTTTATAAAACCATCAGATCTCATGAGACTTATTCACTAGCACAAGCACAGCATGGAAAAACCTACCCCATAATTCACTTACTTCCCACCCAGTCCCTCCCATGACACATGGGAATTATGGGAGCTACAATTCAAGATGAGATTTGGGTGCAGACACAGCTAAACCATATCAGAGCTGATGATGGGTTCTCATGTCTTCATCTTCTACAGCTTACTACTTGTGTTTCCTCTTTTATCTGACATTTGTTTCCTGTCATATAGAGCAAGGGTTGGCAAAATATGGCCCTGGGATCAAATTCAGCCTGTTTTTGCCTAAATACAGTTTTATTAGAACACAGCCTCTCCCATTTGTTTTCTCACTAGGACCAACAGGGCTGAGTATTTGTGACAGACACCCCATATGCCTGCAAAGTGTAACGTATTTACTTTATGGTCTTTTATATAAAAAGTTTGCCACCTCCTGAAATATAGCAAATACGGTGTCAAGATATTTATATTGCCTTTTTCTTTAACGGGATCAAGGAAGATTTCAGACCATCATGCAATGCTCAGACAGCCCATGATCAAATCCTAGTTTCACCTGTGAGGCAAGTTGCAGTGGCATCTGTGGAAATATCTGCTCAGACTTTCTCCAAGAGAACCTGCCACAGAGGCATAGTTGGCTGACAGCTTTGAATCCAGCACCAGGCTGTTGTCAAGATCACACTTCCCTTGGGATGCTCCCAGCAATGACTGTACATGACAAGACTAATGGTGCCAACACAGCCCTCCCTCCCCAGGACTCTTCCAATGAGCATGTTTGTTTGGGGACTTCCACTGGCTTGTGTAAAACTATGCCAACTGTGCTGTGTTCTGAGGCTCTTTCTACTCATCCTTCCTTCCCTCTCTCCTTTTACAGTGTCCCACCCACACCATGGTCTGAAGATTCTCCCTGACGACTCCTGCTCCCTTTCTTTTAGTTTTCACAGGTATTTATTCGATAAATCTCTTGCACTTTTAAACCTGTTTCAGATTCTTCTCCTCACGAGACCTAAACTGACACATTATTTAAGTCTTCTGGGCTTTAATTTCCTCATTTATAAAAGGCTGCTAAAGATGGTAACTATATCATAGAGTTTCTGTAAGGATGAAGTAAGTATGGTAGACAACATTTTTGGCATTGTTTTGGTACAGTTCTTGGCATCCATCCACATATACCCTTTACTGCCATGGCCTTTGGGATGACCCCCAGCCAGTTCCTGCGTTTTGAGCCTCCTTCCTGCCTCTTCTTCTCCACATTATGACTGTTCACTGAACCTTGTGCCCATGGGCATGTTTTCTTCTCCTTTAAGCTTCTTTAAAAATTAACAAAAGGTCTCTTCAGTGAGTGATTACAGCAACAGCATACTGAAAGAACTGACATGCATGAAATAGTTTCTTACTTATATAGCATGCACTTCCATTAAAGTAGTCTCAAATAATTATCTGTCTAAATGAATAATAAAATGGAATTTAAAGGGACTTCTCATCCCACTCACCATTATTAATATTATTATTTTTTCTTTCTAAGACATAGAAATCACTGCATAGAGGGCAAAATAATTTAGGACCAAAAATGCAGTCCTGTCCTGGAACTCCTGAAAATAGATTGGATGAGAAATTTCCTGAGACCCAACAGAGACGCTTCTGAGCCTATCATCAATGTCCTTCAGCTTGTCATTTCAAAGCAGTAAAACTCTATGCCCCCTTTAGAGCTAACCGCAGCAAACACTGCTTGAAGTCTTGCCAAAAAGTGATTGAGTAACTTAAGCAAGTGAAGAGACAGTTTGCTTCTCTCACACTGGGACAATGTACATCTGGTCTGAGGTGGCGGAAGCAGTGCTGTTCTAGGAGTTTTGCTTCCACCTTTCCCTCCCTGACCCCAAGGATGAAAGATTCTTCTTGAGTTGTGCCTTGCTATCCTACATTTTGCCTAAGGCTACTCAGCAACAAAGTTGGGGCGATGACATTGCTGATGGTTGGTCAAAAGTTTGAAAAATAGTGAATTAGAGGTTAAAAGAAGTCACCAAAATCCCCTTAGGACATTTGTTGCAGAAGTACTTATGATTTACTGGCAAATATTATGGTTAAACTTAAAGCATAGGACAAACATACATAATATATATACAGAGAGAGAAATGTTAAAATGAAATATATTCTATGTTTCTAGTTGGCCTCCAAGCAAAAATTGAAATGGTTTGAATTACAAATTTGTGTTTCCCTTTAACAGATCAGCATTTGATGGTGAACAAGCTCTCCCCCTTGGTAAAGTGATTACTGGGCATTGGCTTGTCAACACTACTTATTGCATGAGTTCAAAACTCAAAAGCTCTATTAAAGTTCCAATTAAAAATATATTGTCTATTGTCTATCTTTACTTTCCTCCACATCCCCTCAGCCTTTACTGGCAATTTGCATATATATTTTAGAGAAATATATATTTTTACTCTTTGCCCATTTTAAAATCAGGTTGTTAGTTTCTTTCTTGTTGGGTTTTAGGGGTTCTTTACATATTACAGATGCCAGCCTGTGCTCAAACATACAATTTTCTGCTATTTTATGACTTATTTTTTCACTCTGTTGATAGTATCTTTCAATGCACAAAAGTTTTCAAGAGTAATTCAATTGCCATTCTTTTTTGTTTCCTTTGTTTTTGGTGTCATATTCAAGAAATCAACTGGTAAAGTAATGTCATAAAATTTCCTCCCAATATTTTCTTCTAAGAGTCTTATAAGTTTTGCTTTTATATTTGTCTTTAATCCATTTTGAGTTCATTCTTATGTATGGTATAAGGTAAAGGTTCAACTTTATTCTTTTGCAAGTGGATATATTGTTTTTCAAACACCATTTGTTGAAACTGCCATTTTTCCCCATTAAGCAGTCTTAGCATCCTTCTCAAAAATCATTTGAACATATATTTCTGGACTCTCTGCTTTATTTCACTGGTCTATATGTCTGTCTTTATGCCATAAAATATACATAACAGGACATATTTTACCAGTACCACACTATTTTGATTAATGTAGGTTTGTAGTAAGTTAGAAAATCGGGAAGCATAGGCCGGGTGCAGTGGCTCACGCCTGTAATCCCAGCACTTTGGGAGGCTGAGGTGGGTGAATCAGGAGGTCAGGAATCGAGACCATCCTGGCTAACACGGTGAAAGCCCGTCTCTACTAAAAGTACAAAAAATTAGCCGGGTGTGGTGGCGGGACCTGTAGTCCCAGCTACTCGGGAGGCTGAGGCAGGAGAATAGTGTGAAGCCAGGAGGTGGAGCTTGCAGTGAGCCGAGATCGCGCCATTCCCCCCCAGGCCTGGGCAACAGTGCAAGACTCCGTCTCAAAAAAAAAAAAAAAAAAGAAAAGAAAAAAAAAAATAGAAAAAAGAAAGAAAGTCAGGAAGCCATAAAAATCCAATTTGGTTTTTCCTTTTCAAGATTGCTCGTGCGTTATTTGGGGATGCTTTAGATTCCACGATGAATTTTAGGATAAATGTTTCTCTATCTGTAAAAATGCTCATTGTTTCAAATATACCCTTTTTGGGCACATTTGTTACACAACCAAAACTTCTCTCTCTCTTTCCCACTGTGTTACTTGAGCCTTTTCTTTTTTTTCTTTTTTTTTCTTTTTTTTTTTTTTTTGTGAGACGAGTCATCGCCAGCGGCTGGAGTGCTGTGTGCGATCTTAGCTTCACTGCAAGCTCTGCTCCCGGGTTCAAAGCCATTCTCCTGCCTAGCCTCCGAGTAGCTGAGGACTACAGGCATTCTGCCACCACGCCAGTAATTTTTTGTATTTTTAGTAGAGGACCAGGGTTCACCGATTTAGCCAGGATGGTCTCAATCTCCTGCCTCGTGATCTGCCTGCCTCGGCCTCCCCAAGTGGCTAGGATTACAGGCGTCAGCCACCGCCCCCCGGCCTTTAATTTATTTATTTATTTATTTATTTTATTTATTTTTTTTTATATGAGAGGAGTTATTGCTCTTGTTGCTCAGGCTGTAGTGCCAATGCTGCGGTCTAGAGCTCACTGCAACCTCTGGCCTCCAGGGTTCAAGGATTCTCCTGCCTCAGCCTCCCGAGTAGGGCTTTGGGGATTACAGGCATGTGCCACCATGCCAGCTACTTTTTGCTTTTTCAGTAGACGCGGCGTTTCTCCATGTTGGTCAAGTTAGTCTCAAACTCTGACTTCAGGTGAATCTGCCTGCCCTTGGCTCCCAAAGTTATCTGGGCATTACTGATGTAAGCCACCTACGCCAGGCCTCTTTTGGCTCCTACCAGGAGTAATGGACTTTTCTTCTGCCTACTGTACTCCTGTGCTTTCCCTTCTAAATTAGATTGGTTGACAGCAGCTATTAGGCTGGCATTACTTTCCTTGACAGCTATGTAATGGTAATAGGTCTGTTGCCTGATGACACAGCAAGTAAATTATGTGGGAGATACTGCGGATGCAGCAAAGAAAGAGGTTATAACTGTACGCTGCTGAATGAGAGATGGAAGAGAACCTGAATCCACCCTCCAAGTAATTGGGCTGTTTTAAAGAGTTTTGGGTGGGCTGAAGACAAGGAGATTGTTGACTTGGTGGAAAAGCTCTGGGTGAAGGTCACTTGGAACAGGGAGATGAAGAAACTTGTATTCATGCTGATTCTATTCATCTGTGGCAATTTGTTAAGCTGGTTGGTGTCGCTGTTTTGCTGAACTTTTGGGATGTGAAAAACATTCTTACAAGTAATCTATAAATCCTTATTGATTCTAATGTCAGAGATTATGTCTTATAGGAACAATGAGATGCAAATCATTCTTAAACAGTCTCATGATCCTAATGTCAGAAGTACATATCTATAGACAATGGGGATGTAACAATAGTATATCCAGTGTGTTTTGGTTACAGGAAGTGGCTTAAGGTGCAGCCTGATTATGCTAACTATAACAATATTTCTGTCCAGAATTCTTGTTAATCATGGGAGGGAAGTCGTTTTGCTATTTCACAGTAGGACTCCAATATCACTCTTTGGAAAGTTTTTGTCCTTCTTTCTGTTCAAGGACACATAGACCCAGGCACTGGACACTCTGTGGCTGTCAGGATGGGTCATCAGAAACGCTCACCACAAGCTGTCTAATATGGTCATATGGTTAATGTGCTTGTGTCGTAGCTGGGAAAGACACAGCTGGAGAACATAAGATTTCAGCCTTTCTCTGCCAATTGGATTTTAATGACCAACCACAAAGTTTGAATATTTTAAAATAAATAGACAAATGGAAGCAAAAATCCAATATCCAACTGCCCCCACCAAAAAAAAAAAAAAAAAACCACACACAAACCATGTGATTTGTCAATTGAGAACTGTAAAACAACGTTATATTTAGTAGAAAAAAGTGGAAACCATTCTTGGATATGCCACAGCAGACACCTATTTGGAAGTTTCAGTATTTGCCCAATACACTGTATTATTAACATTTGCCGGCAAGAACTCTCTTCCTTTTTCCTTTGAGTTTTGGTTTGGTTTTATTTTTTAGCTGTCTTCCAAAAGGAATTCAAAGTTTTTTTTTTTTTTTTTTTTTTTTTTTTTACAATTTTATCATTTCTGACTTAAGACTGTTGCAAATCTCTTTGAAACAACTAGGCCCAAGGGTGGCTCAGGCAGCTGCCTGAATTCCACACAAATGTAAAAAGTCTCTTCCATTTTGAGTGCTATACTTCGCTATAATAGAATCCAGATGCTTAAACCATTCAAAGATTACCTTTTACAGTGTGAACAGAAGCATGAATGTAAGTGTTATGTTAAAATGTAGTTAGATTCCAATTGTTACTAAGCTTTTTGAGTGCGACTTCTGAAGGAGAGTTGAGGCAGAGAAGCCTAGGAAAAAGAGAACTAAAAAAATGGACCTGGGAATGTCTTATCATGTAATCACTGGAGAGAGTCATAATTAGATTAAGCTGCTTCAGAATGTACATAATTAACAGCAAAAGAGACCAAGAGACCCCTTTTGAGACTAGGGTAATAACTCAGTAAGCAGGAGCCAGATTTCTCCTCCATGTAATTTGAAGGAAATCCCATTATGAGGTGAAACTGAGCCCTGACAACTCAATATACCCTGTTAGCTACCACGACTATCTTGACTTCACAAGGAAGTGATGGGAGCGGTCTGGAGCGGTCTCCTCTTGTGTCTTCCATGTGCACTTAGTGCAGGTGAGCTCCCAAAGCCTTGTTTTATACCATTTATTATGGAAAATGCTGCACATCCCCTGCTTTCATATGTATGTTCAGTTATAGCTACACATACACACACCAATATGGACTAACACCCAACTGTTATGTTGGAATAAATGACTCATTTTTTTCAGCCACCAGAATGCCTGATGGTTAAACAATAGACCAGTCTAATATTTGCATGGCATGAACAGCTAAGTTATTTTTGCCTTTAGTACAATGTTAGGGCACTGCTTACAAATTCTTAGTGATCAGTCTCTGAATGTTTGAGCCAATTGCTTTCCTGGAGAAAAATGATGTAGAACAATTTTTTTTTTTTTTTTTTTTTGAGACACGGTCTCACTGTGTAGCCCAGGCTGGAGTGCAACAGCATGATCACAGTTCATTGCAGCCTCTACCTCCCAGGCTCAGGTGATCCTCCCACCTCAGCCTTCTGGGTAGCTGGGACTATAGAGGCACATCACCACGCTTGGCTAATTTTTTTGTAAAATTTTTTTGTACAGGCAGGGTTTCACCATGTTGCCCAGGTTAGTCTTGAATTCCTGAGCTCAAGCAATCCACCTGCCTTGGCCTCCCAAATTGTTGGGATTACAGGAATAAGCCAGCATGCTTGGGCCAATTTTCATCATTTTATGTTTTCAGGCACCACCAAAAGACATTTATTATACATCAGCACTGTGTGTGAAACTTTTTTTGCTATCTCAGAATTCAGAGATCGCATTAGAACCCAAAGGTGAAAAGTTGTACTGAAAGTCAAAAGAGGAGGCATTCTGAATTAAGAGATTTTGGTGAGATTTCAATTACTTCACCTATGCGTCTTGGCCTCCTCATTTGGAAAATGATAAAATTGAACATGATTTTTAAGGTCTTCTCTGATTCTAACATTTCAGAGCTTCTAAAATCCTCAAATCAGGGCTGACCCTTTGCATAAGAAGTGTCTGATTTATTTGTTTGTTTAATAAACATGATTGCAAAGGTTTCCTGTCTCAGAATCTTTGTGCTCTTATCACCTTGCATGCTGGGTTACCTGCCTGAATTTTTCCAGGAGGGCAGTCCTTTGGAATAAGACAGTAATTGTGTTCTCAGATTTTATTGAAAACAAAATTTGCTGTGTAAGGAGAAGGCATAGCACTAAGTCATTCTTTCCTGGTAATATATTCACATGGAACTGGATCCCCAGAGAACAGAATTGAGGGACCCGGGGAAGGGGTGTTCAAGGAACAGGGATAGGCTAGAGGGTACTTGCTGGGAAGGCTGATGGTTTCAGACGGTGGTGTAGGAAGACTCTGGGAAAGTGGAGTACATTGAAATTATTATTATGTTAAAAGGAAAACCTTAGACAAATTAAATTTAACAGAGATTAGTTGAACAAAGAACAATTTGCAAACTGGGCAGCCCCAGAATCACAACTGATTCAGAGAAACTCTAGTGCTGCTGCATAGTAAAAGACTTATGGACAGACAAAGGAAAGTGACATACAGAGAATGGAAGTGAGGGAAACAGTTGGATTGGTTACAGCTTGGTGTTTGTCTTATTTGGACCTAGTTTGAGCAGTTGGCCACCTTCGATTGGCCAAAACTCAAAACTCGGTGATTGGCACAAGAGTAGGTTACAGTCTGTTTACACATCTAGTTATGTTATAAATATGTACAGAGAAACCTTTTGGCCAAACTTAAGATATGTAAGGAGGTAACTTTAGGTGAACTTAGCTTAGCAATTATTATTGCTGAGACATTGCAAGTTTAATAATTTCCACCCAAAGACACCAATGATTACTGACAGAATGTTGTTCACTAGTCAATGACTCTGTTTTGCTCACAGAAAGAGCAAAAGAAATTTATATCCCTGACTCCTCAGGAGGGCAGTGCTTCCTTTGATGTGATTATCTCTGTGCTATCTAAAGAAGTCTGTTCATTCCTAAGGGACACCAAAACCAAGGACTTGGTGGGGACCAGAACATGATGTAGGAGCAAACAATTGGGATCTATGCATCCTGCCTCTTTTTAGTGCCTTTGAGTGGTGACTCCAAGCAATGCATACCCACAGTTTAGTACCAGAAGGAAGGTAGCGGTTAGGAAACCAATACTTGGTGACGAATACCTGTCTGTCAATAATGATTCTAGGAGTTTTGGTTGTAAGCGGTTAAGGTTCAGAGAAATTAAGTAATAAAACTATGATGATATGGCCAGAAACAGATAGGACCAAGAATCACCAAGTCATCTACTCATGCATACAGAAATGACGGCTGTATGGAGAGGAATTACTTTATACCTCTTCTCATTGCTAGAAGCCTGAATGACCAGGAGATAGAAGGGTTACTGTCTCAGCACCGGCTCCTTTATTGGCGCCGTATCTTAAGTGCGAGTAAGAAAAGCTAATGAGGGCTTCCTTTATTAGCGCAGAGGCCCAACTTCTTGGGGTGATTATGTCCTATGAAAGGGCCCAGAAAGACTGCCAGGGTATTGGAAATTATTGCTTTCTGAACTCCATACAGCCATGATATTCCTTTTCAAAAGCACATATCTGAGAGGCTGTTCATGTTCTCAAAAGCATGATACCAGCTTTAGACTCAAGACTTTTCACAGTCTGGCCTCAAATGAACAGCTAAATCTTATCCCCAGCCTTCTATCTCTCAATATTGTTTGGTGGTGCTTGATGCAGTTAGCACTTTCATGCTTCCTTATGGATCAAAAGGCTTAATCTGTGAGCCCACTGTCTTCTGCAGAGAGGAGACTCAATATCTTTACCTTCCTCCATTCAACTTTATAGAATCATTCTGTTTCTGGGTTTTGGGAATGCAGAATTGAGATATAGGTAGAAGAAGCAAGTGCATGTGTGGAAGAAAGGGGGATAAAGAGAAAGGTCTGAGTCACCTGAATCATGGGCCATGATAAAAGAAACCAGAGGTGAAGAGGGTCAATATTCACAGGCTTGCAGTGAGAGGGCATGGAGAAAGCAGAACCGGGAGAGCAGGGTGAAATAAATGGAGAGGTGGGGAGATCATTCTTCTCAGATCAGAGAATCAGTTTCTTTAAGTTGCAGGGAGCTAGAAAACTGGACACCCCAGGGTATTTTTTACAAGAGTTGCTGTGTACAATGTGCTTAGATCTTCATTAATGTCTTTGAAGAGCTGCAAGTCAAAAAGGCAATTCTTGCTTCTATCATCCGCCTCTGAGTGTGGCTAATCCCAGGACAGAGCCACAGAGTCACAGCTGGCCATTGCTTATGCTTCAACTCTACCTTAAACACTCTTCTTTTTTGTCCTGGGCAATAAGTTTGCTTTCCCTTCAAGGAGAAATTCAAAGTTGATTTCCTTGGACACGTTTGCACAGCATTATCCTGCCTCAGTCCAAAGCAATAGCCTTCCCTAATCACTCCAGAAGCACTTTTAAAATGACCTCAATTCTAGTTTGTATCACAGTCTGGCACATTGTATATGAGGATACATTTATTCTTGTCATATATCTCAGCTTGGTCATGTTTGTATCCCTAGCATCTAGTAAGGTGCCTTACATGGTGCACATGACTAGGACATATTGCACGGAGTAGAATAAATTCAGACAGACTTGTTCTAATCAATCCAAATATCCAAGTTTGTACTGTACACTGGCATTGATTCACTATCATTCACATACAAGGCTTAAAATATTTTACACAACTGACCAGGCGCGGTGGCTCACATCCATAATCCCAGCACTTTGGGTGGCTGAGGCAGGAAGATTACAAGGTCAGGAGTTTGAGAAGCCTGGCCAATATGGTGAAGCCCTGTCTCTACTAAAAATACAAAAAAATCAGCCAGGTGTGGTGGTGGATGCCTATAATCCCAGCTACTTGGGAGGCTGAGGCAGGAGAATTGCTTGAACTCGGGAGGCGGAGGTTGCAGTGAGCCAAGGTCATGCCACTGCACTCCAGCCTGGGTGACAAAGCGAGAGTGTCTCAAAAACACACAAAATATTTCACATAACCAGAATAAAGGGTGTTAGTAAAATTCTACTTTTTTCCTTCATTTTATACACAAGACGACAGATGCTGATGTGACAATTTATAAGTCTGAAGTAGTCTTTTGTATTGTCTCTGCTCTGTTTCTTTTTTTTTTTTTTTTTATTTTATTTTTTTTATT
>NW_016804690.1:5361138-5375198 GCF_001698545.2 Rhinopithecus bieti
TTTCTGATTCTTACTTTGGAAGCTTCCTCTCAGGGGTGTACTCCACCCTGTGAGGTGTGGGGTGTCAGACTGCCCCTAGTGGGGGATGTCTCCCAGTTAGGCTACTCAGGGGTCAGGGACCCACTTGAGCAGGCAGTCTGTCCCTTCTCAGATCTCAACCTCCGTGTTGGGAGATCCACTGCTCTCTTCAAAGCTGTCAGACAGAGTCGTTCGCGTCTGCACAGGCCTCTGCTGCTTCCTCTTTTGTTGTTTAGCTGTGCCCTCTCCCCAGAGGTGGAGTCTACAAAGACAGGCAGGTTTCCTTGAGCTGCTGTGAGCTCCACCCAGTTCGAGCTTCCCAGCGGCTTTGTTTACCTACTTAAGCCTCAGCAATGGCGGGCGCCCCTCACCCCGCCTCACTGCTGCCTTGCTGTTAGATCGCAGACTGCTGTGTTAGCAATGAGGGAGGCTCTGTGGGCGTGGGACCCTCCCGGCCAGGTGTGGGATATATTATCCTGGTGTGCACGTTTGCTTAAAGTGCAGTATTGGGGTGGGAGTCACCCAATTTTCCAGGTGTTGTGTGTCTCAGTTCCCCTGGCTAGGAAAAGGGATTCCCTTCCCCCTTGCACTTCCCAGGTGAGGCGATGCCTCACCCTGCTTCAGCTGTCGCTGGTCGGGCTGCAGCAGCTGACCAGCACCGATTGTCCGGCACTCGGTGAGATGACCCCAGTACCTCAGTTGAAAATGCAGAAATCACCGGTCTTCTGTGTCACTCGCGCTGGGAGTTGGAGACTGGAGCTGTTCCTATGCTCTGTTTCGTACATGTCTGAACGTGTTACATGGGAAAGCTATATCAAGGAAACAAAAAATATTTAATAGATATCATCTCATTTTATTTGGTTTCATTATTAAGAAGATTTGTATGCCCACCCCTGTTCAAAGTTAAATGAGCCTCCTCAAATCCTTTGGGCACTTAACTGGAATATAAATAAAGAAAGAAGGAACACTCTCTCTGTTCTTGCTGGAAGAAATATTTGTGTGGTGCCAGGTTTGTGATAGTAAAATCAAGTGATTCATCAGATAATTATAGTTACTACTACCCAAGCTTGCTTTTACTTTAATGGTGCAGATAGTTCAGAATTGTTACAGTTTGAATTACACATAGTAAAATCAAGTGATTTATCAGATCACTATAGTTACGGCTACCCAAACTCTGCTTTTACTTTAATGTTGTAGATAGTTCAGAATTGTTACAGTTTGAATTACACACACGATTGCTTCAATTCTATGCTTTAGTTTGGATGACAGAAAACCTTGTCTTTGACACCACAGCAGACACTGTTGGTGGCTTAGTCAATGGCCTTATCTCCATTTTTCTCTGGCTGACAGAGCCCTCCCTCACTGTGTTTTTGCTTGGGAATCTACATTTCTTCCATGAGATTATGAAAGTAGTGACTACTTCCAGTTCCAAGAGTAAATTCAAATTGTATATGCCAGAAATCATTGACTTCAACATACATTGTGGATGTTACTCTGGCCAAGGAGATACAGGAAACTGTCTTATGGGGGCTACCTAGGAAAGATTTCCTTTGATCTTAAGTTAAAATAAAAATGATGAAAAGAAGAAACTACCTGTCTCTACACATTGTAGTGCCTGTTTGTAGTTGTGATTTTTGGAACTATCAAAAAATAAAGCTGACATGCTGAAAGTGAGAGCAGAGAAAGGTGAGAAAAAACTGGATCCTTGGTATTGTCCTTGAGCCCCTGAATTACGCATTCCTGAAGTCACTCTACCTTAGTATTAAAATGCTACCTGAAATAAAGAATAACTTCCTTGTCAAAGACAAATGAGATAGATTTTTGTTTTTTTGTTATTTGCTACTAAAGATACAATAACTCATCTAGAGAAAGAAGAATACAAAGGAGAAGCAATACATAGTTCTTACCTCAGCTTATACTTTAATTAGAGAGAGCAAATCCACATAGGAAATGACCAAAAAAAACCCAAAAATTGTAAAGGCATAGATCAAGCCGAGGTTCTTAACCATTTCTGTCCAGCAGAAGGAGGTACAAGTCTGGAGAAGTGAATGGTGCCCTTTGCAGACAAATATTTTTAATGAACAAAAGTAAAATACACAGGAATCACAAAGAAAACTGGTTATATTCTAAACATTTCCTTAGGTTAGGAATCCTAGAAAGTTCAATAATTAAATACAACAGTAAGCATTCTTTTTCATGGCTTTAGACTCTCTCAGAGTCAACATGATTTATGTACTCACACCCAATGCCAGCTTGTTCACTGGCTGAAAAGTGAAAAGTTCAGTTAAGTCAATTATCTTATATTTTAACTCTTTTCCCATTTGCCTAGAGAATAGTCCATGGTGGCCTCAAAGAGTGTGTTTATGTAAAATTAAATGAGTGCTGACAGTGAGATGCACTTATTTTTTTTTTCTAAATGGAAAAGGGGTTAATTTTATGCTCTTTGAAGCTGAACCAAATCTGACTTATTTTCAATGTGAAAATAAAATATAAAAACTGTTTTTGGAGTTACTTCTAAACAGAACTATCGTCAGAATCATCTGAATCATCAGAATCACTTATTTCAGAAAAATCGGATTCATCAAACTAATCTTGGACCAATGACTCTTTGAGAACAATGTTAACATCAAGTGTAGGAATGCCATGTTTTCTAGGATTTGACATTTTCAATAATAGAGAATTACTGTTAAATATATTTTGTAAATGGAAATACCACTACTAAAATCAGAGTGCTATAAATAGAATGATGTCTTTTGTTTCTTGTTTCCAAAGTTGACATACTAGAGTAATGCAAAAATAATAATAAAAGGGAGACATTTCGTGGCAAAGTTATCTCAGGGTAAATGCTGCTGCTGCAAGCACCACAGGCAAGTAGTCCTGGGGCAAGTAGGAAAAGGGTTAAGCACTGTTAATAATAAAGTTTAATTTAAAAATAACCTGAATTTAATCAAGTTATTTTCCTATGTGGGCTCTACCAAAGTCGTCACCAAGGGATAAAAAATCGTTTAATTTTTTTCATTTTTCTGGAAGTAAAGACATTCACAGACAAAAGAAGGGATAAGATATTGCACTACTCTTCACTTTAACTGAAGCAGTGGTGGAGCAGTGGACGAGAGTGTGTAATTGGTCCTAAGTATATGTTATCCTTTTCCCTCATTCGTGAGGCCCGTCCATACTGTTTTCCTCTCCTGTGCTCTTTCTGCGGTAAGAATATGCTTCCTGCTCCAGCGACATCAGGCTTGGTCATGTGACTTGATTTGGCCCCAATGTGAGCAGAAATGATGTGTATGTTTTCACAGCCAAGTTTCAGAACAAGTATGGTGGTTCCACCATTATTCTTTTCTTTCTGACATGAAAATGGCATGTACCAAATAGAGGTCACCTGTTTAGCCTGGATCCCAGACAATGAAGACAGATGGAACAGAAGCTGATCTATAGTAATAAGTCACACGAGCAAGGAATTCACTTTTGTATGTAAGCCACTTAGAATTCGGAGAGTTTTTTTATTACTGAAACATAATCTAGTGAAAAATAACAAATGTAAGTTGATATTTATGGGCAAACATTCTTATTTCTTCACAATTATCCTTGTTTCTGTAACCAGGTAATCTTTGTCACATTTCTAGCTCCTTTTAATGTTAGACTTCTTATTTATCTTAAAATTCAGTGCATATTGGATATTTAAACATTCATTATCATTTGAAATTATTTTTGTAAGATATTTTATTTCTTCTTGGGGCAGGTTAGTGAGTTTTGCAGTCCTGATCATTGTCAGACAAGATATGAGTAAATGGGAGATTATTTACATCATTAGGTAGCTCACTCCCACTATAGCAACATCATGTAGACTCAGCCTGAAGCCAAAATGTCTGAATCAGGCCTTTTCAGTTGTAGAATTAGCTAACCAGAATTGAGATAAGGCCCAATACACAAAATCAAACATTTGGATCAAAATTTAAAAGATAGTCAATCATCTTGATATTTTTTATTGTCAACACACTCAACCTCCAGATATTGAATAGATAGTCTTAGTCATGTTGGCTGAAAGTTTATGGCTTCACTAGATCACAACTGAGGCTCCCAGAGAAGCCATCAAGACAAAGTTAACAGTTTTCTAAGAGTAGTGAGAGGGTTTTATGTCAAAATTTCAGTGCTGTCCTGGGAGATGTTGGACCTGATTCCCATTTATCATGTCACATCTGTACTTCTGACTTATATGATAGTCCTTCCTTTATGACTAAACATAAAAGGAATTTTGGTTTTGTGGAATACTGTTAAGAAAAGTGAAGAGGGGGTCTGGTCTGGCACCATTCCCAGGTCTAAACTTTGTGGAGGTATCCAGGGAAGAGCTGTTATGAATTGACATTGACAGCCAAATGAAATGGGTCAACTCCTGGTGATCCAAGGCTGTTCATGCAACTCCCACAAAACTCAGGTTCTCTTCTTCCTTTTGTTTGAAGCCTTCCTTTGGGTTGTTTTTATCTTTAACATTTCTACCAGAAAAGCAGAAAAGTGTATTGCCAACTTTGTTAAGTAGCTCAGAAAATAAATTAGCATGGAGGATGCTAAACCATTGAGATGTGAAAATTATAAATTAATCCACACATGAAAGTGTACAAATCATTAAGCACTGGCTGAAAATCACTTAAATGGAGATCCAGTAGACCTCCTTTCATCTTGTCTAACTGAGGATTACTTACTGATCCTTTAAAAAAAAGATTCTAGAATCACCTCCCTCTGAATCCTTTCCCATTCCTCTTAGTCAGTTGATTTATCCTTCTTCTGGACTATCTAAGCATTTTGTACATACCTTCATCATACCTTTGCTGCAGTGCTGTTGTATTGTGCTGCTGTGCTTTCAAATACAGAATATATGAATAGTATGACAAAATAATAAAAAATATATATATCTGATGTAACTATCAGATTTTCCACCAAACACATCGAAGAGAATCCAAATAGGTCATTTAAATACTTCTAAATAAAGAAACACACAATTTAACTTAATTTTTAATCTTCTGACCTCTAAGGTGATTGTAGCATAGTGGTTTCACAAAGATGTAGCTCAAATAGGCACGTAACTTGACTTTTGATGGAGTGTATAAAAATGATATCCTGATTATCTTAAGTTTAAAATTAAAGACTCACTATACTTTA
This sequence comes from Rhinopithecus bieti, assembly GCF_001698545.2. Taxonomy (NCBI): domain Eukaryota; kingdom Metazoa; phylum Chordata; class Mammalia; order Primates; family Cercopithecidae; genus Rhinopithecus; species Rhinopithecus bieti. The sequence goes on from NW_016804690.1 coordinate 5,366,314, forward strand.
TGTGATTCTAATACAAATTCATTTATGAATAAATCCAAATAGAGACTGCTTGATTCTTCTACATAAGTGATGTATTCCTTTATTTTATTTAAATCTCCGAGTATTTGTTTATTTCCCCCAAAAGTATTTATTGAATCTCTCCTCTGTGCCTGCCACATTATGGAGTTTGCATTCTATTAATGGAAAACAAACTAAAAAGTAATCACAAAGTCAGTATCGGATAGTGATGAAGTCTCTGAAGAGATTACAAACTACAAGATGTGAAAAAGAATGGGGAGTAGTGGCCACATTAGAGTGATTAATCAGGGAAGGCATATTCTGGAATGATACAAAGAAACCAGCTATGGAAACTCAAGATCAGAAGCTAGAACACAAAGGTCAAAATGCAGGAAACAGAGTGTATCAGAGAAATGGAAAATAAGCAGATTGTTGGAGTTAAGATGATTTTGACTACAAGTAACAACACTCAACTCACTCAACATATTTAAACACACACATGTACATATACACACTAAGGAGCATGGATTATCATACTTAAGAAAGTAGAGCTAGACTTGGGTTATTGAGTTGTTCAATGAAGAATTGGAGTCCTTTCAATATTTCATGTACCATATACAGTCTGTCATCTTTGCTCTTTGGCTAGGTCCCCTCAGAGTCCCAAGATAAATTACTAGTTCTAGCTGGTCATCACATGCAGAACAGGGATGTTTAGCTGAAGAAAGATTATCTCTGCTTCTTTCTTTCTTTCTTTCTTTCTTTCTTTCTTTCTTTCTTTCTTTCTTTCTTTCTTTCTTAAGTGGGAGATCTTTTCAAGAAGCCTTCAGCAGACTTCCCCTGTGGCTCACTGGATAGAATCATACCACATTTCAGGGCCTAAGAAAATTACTTTCCAGGAGTCTGGAGTTACCATGATGAGTTTGCTTCAGTTAAAATTTTCCCCACTAAACTGTGTATATCCAGATAGTACCTTCACTGAGTACTGAGTATCAGAAGAAAGTTAGAGTTTCGCTAGCAAAGAAGAAAAGGCAGTCTGGGCCTGGGTTGCCAACCATCAGGGTCTGCCTCAGCAGGTCAGTGTGGCTAGAATTACGTGAATGAAAGAATGAATGGTTCAAAATGACTTTGAAGAGGTAGACAGGGGTCAGTTTATTTAGGGCCTTCTAGGTCCTGAGAAGGAGAATAAGTTTTACTTACTTTAAGTAAATTGGAAAGCCACTGAACAAAAATAACATGATCAGGTTTACAGTTTTACCATTTCCTCTGTAGATCAGCACTGTTTAATATAAATATAATGTAAACCACATAGATACATTTCTGTTTTTTAACAGCTATGTCAAAACAGGTAAAAGGAAAGGGTAAAATATTTTAATATGTTGCATTTAACCCATATCCCCAAATGTTATCATTTCAACATTTAATCAATATACAAAATCTACAAAACATTTTACGTACTTTATTTGATATTAACTCTTCAAAATCTAGTGTTTACTAGGCATATTTCAAGTGCTCAATAGTGGCCAGTTTATTAGACAGTGCAAGAGTAGATAATTGTTTATGAAGAGGAAAGAGAGGAAGCAGGGAATAGATTTTCCTACAACAGTTTCGGTGACCTGGAAGATTAACTTATTTAAATACTTCCCTTCACAGCAGTGCTGGATAAATTTTATTTTAAACCTTTTGACCACATTTTAATTGTTACATAGGTAGGCTTGTTTGGTTTGTGTAGCCTTTGATTTTAAAACAAGGAAGACTGTGGTATTGTGTAGGCACAATCAGAGTTCTACAATGAAGTGTGGAAAAGGAAAATATATATAGCAATAAAAGTTTCTATGGGATTTTTTTTTTCCTGCATTTATCCATCTACCCCCTTCCTGCTTGACCTCATGCCTGAGCAATCACAATAGCCTCTTGAATAAATTCTCCTGAGTCTAGTGTTTGTTTCCTTCCTCTAACCTCTCCTGAGCATGACGGTTGATCTCCCCAAAATACCACTTTGGTGTTACTCCTCTTACCAAAATAGAACAAAACTCACTACTTGTACAATAAAATTTAACTTTTTCACCAGGACTTCTAACATCTTACACTAGATCACTTTTCAACCATGGCTTTCATTGCTCCCTGTACTCCGCCTTCATTTGGTCCAAATCTAACTACTTGCCATTTCCTGCAAGTATGTTGAGATTTGCCACCTCCATACCCCATTCTGAGGTTCCTGCTTACGCTTGTCCTCCTTCAAGGCTCTGCTTAAAAATCATTTTCTTTTATTACTAATATAAGAAATACCATCTGCACCTTGGAAATCTTTGAGTTCTTCATTTACACAACTTTTGCAAGTTTTAAAATGCTTAACCTATTCCAGGAACTCTGATAAGTTCTTTCCATGGGTTATCTCATTTTAAACTCTCAGCTGAAGGAGAGGAGTACTCATTATTCCTATCTGACAAAGCAGCAAACTGGTCTTCAAGAGGTTATTTGTCTAAGATCACATAATTAGTAAATGGCAGAAATCATAGCAAGCCTAATTGCCTTTATGTCCAAAATATTTATATCATTTTCATCCATACCACACAGTCAGTGGGCTTGGAGTAGAGGTCTATACACCATTTCCTTGCTGTGTTACTTTGGATAAGTTATTTCACATCTTTGGGTGTCAGAATAAGAAGATTTAAGTAAAAGTTCTTGGAGTCCTCTTCCTACTATAACATTCTATTAATCTATCAAAACATAGAGCAGAGAGAGCTTTCAAGAGGATTAACATTTAATTTTGGTATCCCCCAGTATGTTACTGGTTTGAGAAAACCGGCCCAAACAGGGGGACAAAGCCATGCATGCTGATCTTTCCAAATGTAGAGAGATTAAATGTTTTAGGAGGGTATGATCTTACTTCTCAGAAATATAAAATTGACACAGAAAACAACGTTTGCCAAAATAGAATGTTTTAAAATCAGAAGTTCTCTCCAAGCTCAGTCCCTCTAAGATTCAAGTTATTTTTCCCCTCACTTTTGTCATGAATAATGTGAATAATAATAGTCTCTTAATAACACCTTTCTTCTGGAAGTCATTGTGTGTTAGTATTGGAAAAGCAACTTTTCCTATTTCTAAGAAATAAGACCTCACTGAAAAAGCTCCTTGGACTTCTTGGACATCAGATCAACCTTTCTTGTGCACATACTTTAAAAATATGTGGCTAAGTGGAGTGTGAAGGAGCCCAAAGCCTGGATTTGGAGCCTGAGAAAAAAGGTGCAAGATAAAGCACATTCCTGCATTCTCTGAGCTCTCCACACTGAGAAATAGCTTGGGGTGTGCATCAAACTGAAACACAGATGCACACACTCCCTAGCAAATATAGCTGTTCTGATAGGTGGTTTGAGGGAAAGATCGACCTTAACATTTATCCTCAGTTAGGCTTTTGCAGTGAAAGGAAAAACATCTGACAGATAAATTATACCATGAGGGACCTAGAACAGGTCTGAAAGACCTGTTCCCCCTCTCTGCACAAATCTTTACAGTCCTGGAGTAAAAGAACATAGGGCATAGGTAGCCCACCAGCTTGTTCTCTAAGTGAGAGATTGGAGGCTAATGGCTGTTAACCTGTGCAAAACAGACTTTTTGCTGGTCTCCCATTGTGGTAGGAATCAGATAATACACTCTTGTGTGCATATGCAAACACACATTTTGCACACATCTCAAGACAAGCTGCTATGAGAGAAACATGTCTTTTTTGAGTATTTTCTTGTGTGTGAAGAAAGAAAAATTTGGATTTTAGTGTTAAAGAGTCTTCATAACTAGAACATTTCCCTTCTTTTTTATCATAAACTCTCATTTTGTATTTTAATGATCATTTGCTTTGTTTCTATTGACAAGGCAGAAAGAACATGGTTAAGAAGCAGCTCATCTCCAGTAGAGAAGTCCACGCAGATACTGGTAGCGGGGTGTTCCTTTTCCACAAGAGTGCTCTCCTCTCACCATCAGGGAGCATGCTCTTGAAACTGGCTTATCATGCCTTCATGTGAAGATAAGCAGTCCAGGGGTCTGGTTTTATTAGAAGTGGTGTGAACTGAGCAGCAAATGTCTTCTTACATCTCCCTTTCCTACCCTGACATATGTACCCACGAACACACATGTGCATATGTGCAAACACACAAATCCTTTTCATTCTGGTCCTTTCATTTACTCTACAAATGTAACTGAGTTTACTCTCTGCCAGGGATTTTTCTGGAAGTTGGAATACTAGGAAGAATAAAAATAATGATGGTCTTTTCTCTCATGGGAACTTACGCTTTCATATGGGAGGCAGATCTTTGTCAAATGGCTACTCCAATGTCTGTGAGTATAAATTTCAATAAAGATTTTGAAGGCAAACCTGAGAGTGCTATCAATGTGATGAGAACCATGGCAACCTCCAAGAAGAGATGGTCTCATCAATAAATTCTGGATAAATAAGAAGGAGGGATAACTAAAATTTATCACCAAGAAGTTCTCCCCATGCAAGGCATCCAGTTCCATGCTAAAACTTCAACCTGGGTGTGGTTTGTAGTTTCTCTCTTGCTAGGTACAGCTCTTGCTGGCTACAGTCCATTCTCCACAGTGCTCTCTTGAAATTTCTTACATGTGGAGAGACAGGCTGATAATCCTGACTGAATTTCCAAAGTTACTGTTTTGTGCTGTTTTGAGATACATGAAAGTTCTGATTGAGACTTACAAGACCTTGGGCAAACAAGGATGGCTGACTATTAGAGCGAGGAAATTTTGATGCAGCTGCCTACGTAGATACCCACACCCTTTCTACGCATTATATAACCGGATGTCATGCCCCATTCCAGTCTTGTGGACTTTTCATAACCAGTCTTTTTATGTGTTGTGTGTAAAGTTTGAAATAAAGCTGCCTTTGACTACCATGCCATAGAAATGATGGTTTTGATTCCAGGTGTGTCAGGTAATAGAAAATTTCGGACTTGCATTTTTTCTTTACAATCAGTTTATATCCCTTCAGTGACATTTTCATTACCTTTGTGTGTCTGTTTGTAGATTTTTTTTTCTCTGCATAGGTAGACGGATGTTATTTGCTATGCACTCCATGTTTATTTTAAGAAATTGGATCATTAAATCCACATCTCATGTTTAAGCAAATGACCTTCAAGTATAAAATGAGGTGAGGGCTGTTATTTTTAAGAAGAAAGGAAAGCTTTGTGAAAGACCATGGTGAGTGAATTTTGCTGTATCTGCTTCTGTTTTCTCCATTGTTCACAAGAAAACCGCTTGTCTGATCTCCAAAGTAATGGTTGTTTTATGCTCTAAAAGAGCTCAAGCCCCCAAATAATGAGGCTGATGTAACACTGGGAATAGTCAAAGGGGATAATTCCCTGATGTAAGAAAACACAGTTTGCTTTGTATGTTCTTTAAGAGTTGAACACTGCAGTGATCCTGGAGGTATTTGCTGCACTGCTGAGGTAAGCACAATGCTTTAAAATGGTCTGTGACACCCACAGCAAGATTAGTAATTAGCCAGAAATGTAAATGGTAGGTCAGCAAATCTCTTTATCATATTAAGAGTGATTTTAATTGTCAGGAGTTTGTTTGCTCTTTTCACATTCTTAAGTATGATGTAAGGTTTCTACAGCTGGAAAAAACACCTTATTTCCTCACTTATATGGAGTTTGTAGTGTTGTCTGAGCTTTGGATTTTGCTTTCTATTAAACTTTTATGTCTCTATAAATTGTCTTAATCAATAAAATCCTCATCTTGCAACTACTGGGAAGGCCTAGTGGTACTGCTACTGAATCTTGTGGATATGTTCAGTAAGTAATAACCTCTGTGTCAACTGGGGCCTGAAATAGGATGGCCCAGATGACCACACACACATACACGCACACACTATGATTATGTATAATACAGCAATAATACTTGATATGATTTGGCTCTGTGTCCCCACCAAAATCTCATTTCAGCTGTAATCCCTACATGTTGAGGAAGGGACCTGGTGGGAGGTGATTGGATCGCAGGGAGGTTCCCCCATGCTGTTCTCCTGATAGTGAATGAGTTCTCATGAGATCTGATGAGTTTATAAGGGGCACTTCCCCCTTTGCCCTCACTCTTTCGCCTGCCGCCATGTAAGATGTGCCTGCTTCCGCTTATGCCATGATTATAATTTTCCTGAGGCCTACCCAGCCAGGTGGAATTGTGAGCCAATTAAACCTCTTTTCTTTATAAATTACCCAGTCTCAGGCAGTTCTTTATAGTGGTGTGAAAATGGAATAATACAGTGATTGTTATTTCACTTGAATAGTATACATGTATAGTCGTTTCAGAATTAACTAATATTCCCATAGAAAACAATTTTATCAACTAGCGTACAGTACTTGTGCAGTTTCTTCGGACTTTAGTTTCACAGAGTTCACTCATTTCCAAAGTTACTTAGTCAGCACCTTTTCCTTCTGCCCCCTTTAGTGAGGTAACTTCATATTTTGTAATATAGTTGGAAGATTTTGTAGCATTCTGCATGCAATCCTGAAATCTCTGAACCTTCTAAATGATTTTTTTAGAATTTCCAAACACTAAAGTCCACTCTTGGTGTCATGAAGTCTCATGAGTTTTGTCAAAAGCATTGTGTCATGTATCCAACATTAAAGGGTGACACAGAATACTTCCACCACCCTAAAATGTCCCCTGTGTGACCCCTGGCAAACCCTGACCTGCTTACTGCCTCTATAGTTTTGCTTTTATCAGAATGCCATATAAAAAGAACATATAATACGTAGCCTTTGCAGACTGGCTTCTTTCATTTGGCATTATGCATTTAAGATCTATCCATGTCTTTGCTTGGTTTGATAGCTAACTTCTTTTATTGCTGAATAGTATTCCATTGTATGCATGTACTAAAATTTGCTTGTTTATTCACGTCTTTGTTGCTTCCAGTTTTTGGCATTTATAAACAAAGTTATTATAAACATTTGCATTTAGATCTTGTGTAGGCACAAGTTTTCAAATTAGTTGGATAAATACCTACCAATATGATTGCTAGATTATACGGCAAAACCATGTTCAGTTTTGTAAGACGTCACCAAACTGCCTCTCAAAATGGTGCCTTGGGTCCACTTGGTGAGAATAAAATCTCCACTTTCATTCCCATCAACAATGAATGAGAATTTCTTTTGCTCCACATCTTTGACAGCAATTGATAATTAGCCATTCTAGTAGTGAGTATGGTATCTCATTTTGTTTTAATTTCCTTGATAATGTATGATGTGAAGCATATGTTCATATGCTATTTGTCATCCATATACTTCTTTTGTTTTTTCAAATTGTGTTGATTGTTTTCTTATTGTGAGTGACTTTTTCGTATTATTTATGGTGAAATGGGAAGCATACATAAAATGTTGCTGCCACATTTTGAAGTACAACATTTGTCTTAAGGAAAATAACTTGTGGAATTGAGTTGCAAGCTGAACTAACTGCTTTTTTTTCCGAAAACATCAGCTTTACTTGGGGAAAAATACACTGAGGAAAAAATTGGCACGTTTGGCTATTATTTTCTCAAAAATTAACAAAGAGGACCTATAACTTCAAAAAATGAAATTTTTTCCCAATAATGACATTTGGATATTGAAGTGAAAATTCAAGTGCCATTCAAGTGAAAATTAAAATTTTGCAAAACTTTATCTGCCACAGTTGGATTGAAAACCCACTTCTTAAACACTTTTGCTGATGACATTGACAGTGATCTTAACAAGTATAATTATAACAAAAGGGGTCAACATTCAGAATTGCTGCTTAATTCAATGAACCAAAATGTTCCAAATGACGAATACATGTTCTTGCAAAATCATGTATGAGTAAAAGGTTTATTAAAACACAAAGTAGATTAGTGGGTTTTAATGTAATTTGTTTTAAAAAAGTTCATGAATATGGCTTCAGACTTCACATTGCAACTAATCTTTGAAACAACTACTACTTTTCAAATTCTGGCATAGTGTCAAAGAAAACGATCTACAATTATCTTTAAATGTTACCAAGACTACAAATCTTTGTGAGGCTGGATTTTCTTCACATATACTTCCCCCAAAGCAATGTATAGCAACAGATTGAATGCATCTATTAAAAATATTTTAATGGCAATAGGCAATGGTTTAATTTTTAAATCAATATTCGTAAAAATTCTATTTCCTTTTTTTGTTGTTGTTGTTATGGTTGTTGAGATGGCATCTCACTCTGTTGCCCACGTTGGAATACAATGGTGTGATCTCAACTCAGTGCAACCTCCGCCTCCTGGATTCAACCTATTCTCCTGCCTCAGCCTCCCAAGTAGCTGGGACTACAGGTGCGCGTCACCATGCCCAGCTAATTTTTATATTTTTAGTAGAGACAGGGTTTCACCTTGTTGGCCAGGATGGTTTCAATCTCTTGACCTCGTGATCTGCCTGCCTCGGCCTCCCAAAGTGCTGGGATTACAGGCGTGAGCCACTATGCCTGGCCCCTGATTTCCCTTTTTTAAACCATTCAATCATTTTACTTATTTATTTAAATTTTCTTTTAGAGAAAATCTGCTTACATGGACCATTTATTGCTGAATTTTCATTTAACAATTTTATTTTGTTTTTATTTATTTAATTCTCAGTTTTAACTTCATATAGGGTAAATATGACAGATATAATGCACATAAACAAAACCTGTTAGAGTTGTCAAGAATTTTTAATAGTACAAGGAAGGCTTGAGATGAAACAGTTTGGGAACATTATTCTGAGTTCTTCTTCAGCATTGTTCCATGTATTTATTTTCATTCAATTCAAAATATTTTCCAATTTTCTTTCTGATTTTTCGTCCTATTTATTTAGAAGTATGCAGTTTAGCTACCAAATATCTAAGTTTTTTTTTTTTTTTTTTTTTTT
>NW_016804690.1:5376082-5438137 GCF_001698545.2 Rhinopithecus bieti
ATGATATAAATGATGAATTGATGGGTGCTGACGAGTTGATGGGTGCAGCACACCAACATGGCACAAATATACATATGTAACAAACCTGCACGTTATGCACATGTACCCTAGAACTTAAAGTATAATAAAAAAAAAATTAACAAATAAGAAAAAAGTATTTTATATTTAGTCTACATATTTACTCTATGTAGTACTCTTCAATTTTTTGTATAAATTTGAGTTTTATCTATAATTGGTTTCCTTAGCCTGAAAACTGTCCTTTAACAATTCTTTTAGTTTATATCTATTAACTACAAATAATATTAGCTTTAATTTGTTTTAAAAAAATGAGGACATTCTTATCTTTGTTAGCCAGTACATAACGTGTTGTTTTCCTATAGCTGCTTTTTACATTTCTTTCTTTGTTATTTGCTTTTTGCCATTTGATTATAGTGTGCCTTGGCTTGGTTATATATAGAGAGAGTGTTGTTTGCTTTGGTCATATATTGCTTTAGGTTAATTGATCTTCTTTGATCTGAGATTTACTGCTTTAATCAAATTTGAATTTTTGGTCAGGCATGGTGGCTCACACCTGTAATCCCAGTACTTTGGGAGGCTGAGGTGGGCAGATTACTTGAGGTCAGGAGTTCAAGACCAGCCTGGCCAACACGGTGAACCTCGTCTCTACTAAAAATACAAAAATTAGCCAAGCTTGGTGGTGCGTGCCTGTAATCCCAGCTACTCAGGAGACTGAGGCAGAAGAATCAGTTGAACCTGGGAGGTGGAGGTTGCAGTGAGCTAAGTTTGTGCCACTGCACTCCAGCCTGGGCGACAGAGCAAGAATGCATTGCAATTAAAAAAAAAATGGAATTTTTGCCATTTTTTTCTTTAAGTATCTTTTCCTCCACTTCTCTACTTGTGAGACTGTATGATAGACTTGATATTATCCATTGGGTCACTTATGCTCTATTCATCTCTTCTCTCTTTCTTCTCTGTACTTCAGTTTGGACTATTTCTACTTCTGTGTTTACAGGTTCCTTGATCTTAACTTCTTCAGTGTCTAATCTGTTATTATGTACACACAGTGATTTTTCTAAATTTTAAATATTTATTTCATTTCCAGAGGGTTTTTAAAATAATTTCCATGTCTCTTTATTATATTCATGTTTTCATTTAGCACTTAAACCTATTTATAATACTGATTTTCAAGTTTTTGCTTGTTAATTTCAATTTCTCTGTCATATTTTGATGTATTTCTATTGGGTAAATTTTCTGCTCTTTGTGGGTCATGTTTTCCTGTTTCTTCACATGCCTAGAAATGTTTGATCAGATGCTAGACACAATGATTTTTGTGTTGTCCAGTGTGTGAATTCTCTTTTCTTTCTTTAAACAGGATTGAATTTTATTTGAGTAGGCCGTTAAGTCACATGGGCTATTAGCTGCTTTATCCTTTCATGCTTATTTTAAAGGTTCGTTCAGGTGTGTCTAACATGGCTTTCCTTTAGAGCTAGTTTAGTTTACTCCTGAGGTCCTGTCCTCCTATCAAATGCCTTTGAAGTTCTAGAAAGTGTCTACACTCCGGTTGGTGAGAACACAAACCTTTTCCAGCACTGTGTCACTTTTAGAAATGGCTGAGCTCGCCGGGCGCGGTGGCTCAGGCCTGTAATCCCAGCACTTTGGGAGGCCGAGACGGGCGGATCACGAGGTCAGGAGATCGAGACCATCCTGGCGAACACGGTGAAACTCCGTCTCTACTAAAAAATACAAAAAACTAGCCGGGCGAGGTGGCGGGCGCCTGTAGTCCCAGCTACTCGGGAGGCTGAGGCAGGAGAATGGCGTAAACCCGGGAGGTGGAGCTTACAGTGAGCTGAGATCCGGCCACTGCACTCCAGCCTGGGCAACAGAACGAGACTTCGTCTCAAAAAGAAATGGCTGAGCTCCCCAACAGTTTCTGTCTCCAATAGATGTCCTTTCCCAGGACTGATGGTTTTTCACCCTGTGTATGGCATGTAAACCTGGCATTCAAGTAAATACTGAAGGAACCCTTATGTAGATATCTGGAGCTCTATCTTTACATAGTTACCTCCTATCTGGTACTCTGTTTAACAAATTCCCATGACTTCAGCCTCTCTGATCACCAATCTGCTTCTTAGCTCAATGAGACCAACATGATCTGCTTTGATTGCTCCTTCCTGTGCCAGGATCTAGTAAATGCCTCCAGGCAAAAAGTTGAGGTGATAGAAAGGCTTACATCCTAGGTTTCACTTCTCCTAAACATTATATTCTTGTGCTGACAGCTTTTCAATGTCTTAAAATTGTTGTCTCATAATTTAGTCCGGTTTTGTAGCTGCTTGCAGCAGGAGGGCTAGTAGGAACCAGTTACACATTACAGTTGGAATCAGAAGTCAACATTTAGTTTTGACACTGTAGAAAATAAGAAACAATTGAATGTTTTTGAGCAAAAGGGTGACAAGGTAAATATTGTATTTGAGAAGAATCAGTACTGAGAAAGACAGATTATATGGTAGACAAACTAAGACCAGAAAAGCCATCCAGGGAGTAGTAAGCCAAACATTGGATGAACAGAGCCTAAGCTGGGCTAGTGGTGATGCAATGAACATGCAGCTACTGTGAGGGGAAACTTTGTCTCTAGGCTTATTGTTCAGCAAAAATTGGACTGGGAAGGTATGCCTGTTAAATCATTCCTGGAAGGACACTTGAAGAAAGGAAAAGTACTAATAAATGGTAACTTTTACTGAATGCCTACATATTCTTAATGTTTTCATATTTCATTTTATTTATTCCTCGGTATAACCTTGTGGATGTTATTATCCCCAATTTATAGGTGAAGAGACTGAGGCTCAAAGAGGTGAAGTCACTGAGCTAAGTAAAATCAGTTGGAAATGATAGATTCAGCCTTCAATTTCAGATCTGGTTATCTGCAGACCTTAAGCTCTTTGCTTAATCATGCTTCATCTGTAGAGTGGAGCAGATGTAGCTCTTAGGAGCCATATTTATATGAATGGAAAATATTAGCAAACATTAAAATAGAATTTACAAAACCTAACATGCTCTACCCAAGTAGAACTAGAATTAGAAGTTACAAAGCCCTGAAATCTCTGACAAATCTCCACCAAAGTGGAATTTAGAGGTGACTTTTTGCCACCTATATGACAGACTGGTTGTTTATAAATATTTTATCTTAACTCCAACTACCAGATAATTTCCCATTGCCAATGGCACATTCCTAGGTGAAGTGTCTAAGGTTTATTCATTCAATGCCCTAATTAATTGTTTGTATTTGTTTACTAAGAGTCTTAGTGCATCAGAAACATCTTCTGTTTTGCTTTAAAACCCTCTGAATAACTTTGGGAATAAAAGAGACAAGTAGGCATGACTTGCTACTTTCCCAGATTCAGCAACAACTTCTTGATGTGTTTTTATTTTCCTTACAAGAACTTCCGCCATCAATGAAATGGATAGGCTGGGGATAAAGAGACCATATGGGCATTCTCTGTGAAGTATTTGGTTATTATTAGACATAAACCAGTGGCATTCATAACATAGATCCTGCTATTTTAACACTGGACAGGTAATTGGATGATCCTCACGAGAGTGGGTTAGTAACAGTAAGTATAGAGAGACTTCTCTTTGACGAAGTGCCCTCCATAATTCCTTTCTCTCTCTGCTCTACTATTCCCTTTCCTGATTTCTATACCACTTGTACTCCTAGGCCAGAATAAATATTCTCATCCCAACAATGAGCTACCAGTAAGTTATTTTAACAGCAGGATATCTGCAAATGAAAAGGTCCTGAGAGAAAGTGTGTATGTGTGTAAGTCTGTCTGAGAATTACTACGTGTTGTCTAATCTAATAAATGTCCAATATGTTCTGTCTGAAAGTGTTAATCTATTTGGAAAATGCTAGATAACAATGCAAGTAAGTGGTAATGATATTACAGAATCTGCACTACAAATACAGTAGAAAGATCTTCAGAGCTTTAGGTAGTCACAGCAGAGGTTGAACAAGGCTCCTGGTCTTTTTGTTTCCTATCTATGGTTTGCTGTAATATTTCAGAGCAAGATGAACAAATACTTCAGAAAATGGCCCCTGACCCACTGGGCTCCTCACCCTCTTGCAGAAGCCCTGCCAGGAATTGGTTTCAGCAGCAAATGCCAGAAGATGGATCAAGCTCATCCCTTTCACCCCACTTAGCTGAGCTACAGATGTTATTCATATTCATCACAGTGTCCAGCTCTTTGACAAAAGTACAGAGTTCCTTGGCTCAATAAAAATCATATGTCATCGAGTTTCCTGGGTTAAGTGCATGCTACTTAGAAAAGCATTTCCCTTTGTCTATTTGTTTGATGAGATGTTTGGAGACCTCCAACATCTGCATATCTGTTGCAGCCTCCACTGTTGCCAAATGCCCTCTTGCCTCTACTTCATTCTCCAAGGTGCTCACTCGCTCTGTTCAGCTCTACACTTTGTTGTCTTTTGGCAGTTCTCAATGTTTCCCTGAACCCAGTGAAATGTAGATATTCTCTACCCAAAGTGCAGAATGCTGGGAGCAGAAGGAGGAGGCAGTGTAGCTTCACACAATTTTATTATTTCCTGCCCTTGGTCTCAATTCCAAAAGCTGAAGATTATTTCCAAATGTGCCCTGCAGCCAATCCCATCATTACACGGATATTAGGTCCTACAACCCAGCATTGTGGCTTAGGCATCTCTCTGCCTCATGAGACCGTGTGTGGGTTAAGTTTTGACATTGAAAAAAAAAATAACAACCTTGTAGAACTGATTGAAAACATATACAGTGTGGCAGGGCATGCATGTGGATCTCAGGCTGTGGCTTCATCGATCTGAACAGAAAACATGAGCATCTGGTGCTACCAAAAAAAAAAAAATCACTTAAAAATAGACACCTCTAAAAATTCTTTACTCTATCCATCTCTATCCACACAAATTAGTTTGAAGGAACATTAGAGTTTACAGGTTAAAATTCTTCTTTGGAAAACTATTTGTTTTTAATATGCAATGGAACCTCACTCTAATCTCAGAAGTTTGCAGTGAAACCAAAGGCATCATTGAATAATGTCATGGCTTATATTACTCCAAGAAAATCCAATTGCTAGGTGAAAAGAGTGGAGGTAAAGACATTTCTAAGATCGTGTTACTATTTTTCCTGGTTATTTTAGAGAGTAAAGCAAAATAAACATACACAGTGAGAGGTCTAAGTGAAAGTGATGGGCAGAGTAAGATCATGCCTGAAAGTTTTTCTTAGTGTAAATTTAAAAAGTGCTACTCTAAGTTTATCAGATGTACCATTTTGTTTCATGACTCTGTCCTGTTGCCAGAGCGATTCCCATTCTCTCCACTTTGTTTTCATGCTGCCCCCTTGAGCACCACACACATGAACACACAAGCACATACACACAAACATGCATGCACATATATGCACATGAGTACACATACACACACATGCATGGGTACACATGCACACACAGGCATATGAACACATGCACACACACTCTTTTCTTCTTTACTTGATGCTATCATCCCTGATGAACTTTCCCTGACTCTCAGAGGATGGGCTTAGATGTCCTTATTTTATGCTTCATTAACAGTCTGTTCACATCTCTCTCATAGCATTTACCTCATCGTACTGCCTACACCTCTCTGCTCTCCATATATCAAAAGTTTTGTGAAGCCAGGGACCACATTTCACTGTGTTATCAACTTGTAGGTTAGCTCCTAACACACAGTAGTTTCTCAGTTCATGCTGAACTGAATGAACTGTACGTCTATAACCATCCTAAAAAGGATTTCTCTGGGAATCCTTTCAAGAGCACTAAAGAAAAGAGGGTCAAGACTTGGGAACTATCTAGGTCAATTATTTGTATGTAGTCAGACCAGTGGTTATGAGCCAGGCTCTGAAATCAGCAGACCTGTTTTCACCTTTTCACAGTGTTGAACAAGTTATGAAATCTCTCTAAAGCCCAATTTTCTCTTTTATGAAAAAGAAATAATGATGTTCCCTACTACATGAATTGTTGTAAGTCTAAAATGAAATAATTATGTGAACTACAGTAGCAGTCAATGATATAATAGCTGAGATGGTGATAGTAGAGATTGCCTTTATATTAGAGATGATGTTTTACTCCATCACCAAGATACATAAATCCTACAAAGTGGAGATTATTGTCTTTTTTTCATCCTTTGCTATTAGAGACAGTCCCTAGGAAGTTTCTGATATATAGCAGGCACTCAATCAATTATTTGTTGAATAAATATGTAAATATGGGGTTTTCTCCCAGGAATGGCACTAGATTATACAGCTTCACGCACACTCTATGGCTCTTCTGAACATTTACTAGACAGCTGGCTGCATATTTACCACAGACTGTGCAGCAATCAAACCTGATGATTTAACTACCTAAAATTTTAGCTTATTGACCTAATTAGTCGAGTATATCAGTACTTAAGAAGAATGAAATGGAGAATTTAGACGATTAATAAAAGAAGACTGAAAACATATTCTTTCTTGAAAATCTATCAGACCTGGAAGGAAAACCATGTGTGGAAGTGACCCGGAGGAAGCTGAGGAATACACGGAATGACCTGCAGAGGCCCCTTTCAGCACTAATGATCCATGAAGGAGATTTACGGACCCACACGAATTGACCCCAACCAAGCCTTGGCTTGCTACTTTCAACCACGTTGGCCGGTGTTCTCACTTCACTCACTACAGCAGCTCCTTCCAACCCTGCCCTGCCCTCAGTCTCTGCTGCTGGAAATGACCACTGGCCCATGGCCCAGAGGGTGTGGCTGGCACCGTGGAAGTGGGGTTTGCCTGACTTCTTCATAATGGCAGCAGCTGGACAATACACACAACCTGAGCAGAGCTGAGTTTGTTTTATGGACAGGGCTCCCATGTGAAATTTGACTTTCCCTCTTTGCTGACTTGGCCAGGTTAGCAGTGCTCACCGCTGGATCACAGGAAGCACATATTTGCTACAAAGTCTCTTTGGAGACCCACATGGCCCTCAGATGAGCAATAATCCAGATTTCTTATTTTATTTTTTTTTCTTTTCCATGGGAATAAGAGTGCTTCTCTGCCAAGGAACATATTTTAGGCTTTTCTTTTGGCTGCTCCTGTGGGGAAGCTCAAGAGTCTGGTTTTTTTTTTTTTTTTTTTTTTTTTTTTTTCTGTGCATCAAGGAGAATCTGGAGCCTTTTGTGAAAAAGAAGGGAAAATATGCTTCATGAACCCAATTGACCTGTCTCATCCAGTGAAAGAAGTTTTTCTAACAAAGTTGAATTCATGATTTCTTGATAGGGGTGGTAGGACATGTGAGAGGAAAGTAATGGATTATTTGAATCATTCTAGCCACACCTCTTAATAAAAAAATAAATTATGGTGTGCAAATATTTTGCAGATCACAGCATCTATTGGCAACTACTTGCTATTTTCCTTTTGAATAAAAGGGAAAACAAAAGTGACAGAATCCTGGGGGGTGGTATTATTTTAGTTCTGATGAGTAACAAAGCCTGGACAGTCTTCATCGTTTCAGGACAAGGGCCCGGTGATTGTGGAGACATCAAGAATCCTTCTCACAGCTTTTTGCCAGTGACAAAGAAGAAAATATGGAGGGTGCTGAGTTAAACAGTTCCTGTGTGGAAACTACTTTTTAATGAAAGAATTTGGGGGTGTTGGTTGTTAATTAGTACATAGAGCGAGGGAGCATACTGATACATTCAGAGGCCAAAAGCCAGACCTAGCTTAAGAGGAAAAGAAAAAGAAAAGAGTGGCCAAAAGTGAGTTCACCAAAAGCCTGGGCATAGCAGCTTGTCCAGAAATAAGAATAAGAGAAAAGAAAGGGAAAAGTGGCAATAAGGTAAAAAATCAAGGAACATTTTTGAAAAATCATGGTTAATAAGAGCAAAATTAATGATGTCAGTTTAAGAGAAATGTGAATGAAACATAGAAAAGAGGCTAAAAAAAGAGGAAGACTAACAAGAAGCAAAATTGAAGTACTGTCAGAGGTGCTTGCGTGGTTTAAAAACACACGTTACCTACAATAAACAAGATTTGTCAAGTCTCAAATAAAGAAACAAAATAGGGGCTTTTGGTGTTTGTTAAAATACATTTCAAACTGCCTCCCCCAGGCTGAGCTCCTCTCTCTCTCTGCCCAGGTTTCAGAGAAGCAGGGCGTGCTTTTCCTGGTCTTTGTTTCCCTTCTAATCAGGTGCTTCCACCTTGGTCTCCAGCTTCTAGGTAACCTTTATTTTCTAATTTGCAACTTCTTTTTTATGGTCCTCCACTTATGGGGCTACCAGCCTATATGCGCAAATATGATCACATATATATTAAGCTCTGATTCTCCTCCCAACCTTCCACCTGCCTTCACAGGTCTCCTGGTGATGTCCTGGAAAGATGGTCCAATACAATGTCTCTCTGCCAGCATCCCTATCTTTTTATTTTTTTCCTGCACACATGTTTGTGTGCCAAATGGATGCTCAGTACCAAAGCCCTCTTATGAAACTGGCCCTATTTTCCCACAGAACTGATGTTAATGGCTTTTTTGAACAAACATAGAAATTGACCCTCCTGGCCTTAAAAGTTGAAATTCATGTTTGTCTTATCTGAGTCTCTTTCTCAGAAAGACCGTCAGTTCTCCCAGACAGTATCAAGGAACTGACACTCCCTCCTCTTCCTTACTTGTCCTTAATTCTGGTTTCCCTAACTGACCACCTGCTTTCTGTTGGCCACCTTTCCTTCCTCACCCTTTCTAATTCCTGTTTTCCCACACATAGTCACATTCCTTCCCTGCTATATGAACTCTCAATTTTAGTCAGTTAGAGATACAGATTTGAGACTGATCTCTCATCTCCTTGGCTGCAGCACCCCAACAAAGCCTTCTTCCCTGGCAATACTCATAGTCTCAGTGATTGGCTTTCTGTGGGGTGAGGAAGAAGCCCTAGACCAAACCCCTGGTGTTTCAGTAATACCTGGACTCCCTTCTGTGGATTCTCCTAGAGGGCAGGGCAGCCTTTCCTCGTACAACTCCATGTTCCAATCTTTGCTGACCCTGCAGCCAGAGGAACTGATGTAAATAGAATAGGATGGAAAACATCACAGAGATAAAGAAGAACCACTCATTGAGTATGTGAGAATAACATTGAGGGGGTTGGAAGACAGGGACAGCATTGGAATGAAGTAGTCAACATTTGCCTTTGAGTCAAGCCTGCTATAGCCATGTCCTGTCCATGCTTCCTTCCTTTCATTTTCCTCCCTTTTTCCAAAAACCTTCTTCTGAACAGCAGTGACCTTTCCAATGTGTTTGGAGGAAGCAAAATAAAGAAAGGTGAAGGGAAATGGATGGGATTGCTCTCCACCCCACCCACCCCAGATCTCCTTCTAACCTATTAGGGTTCACCTAATGCAGACATCAAGTTAAAGTCTGTTTGTGTTCTCACCTAAACTTGCCTTAGAAATGTATTTCCAGCAGCACACATGTACATCATTTCTCTGGATATTTAATTGTAACTTACAGTTTCCTAATTGCATCTTAGAATGAGAGTTAATTCAAGAATCCAAAACAAAAATAAATCCCCAAAAATCTATTTATCACAAGCAGCAGCAGCTTTCTGGTAAGGGAGAGGAGAAAATAGAGTCAGTTTCATGTGGGTGTGTGTTCGGGATCATTGTCATTTTATCCATTCAATTACACACACCGTTAATCTTGTAGGACATCTACTCTGTGGAAGGTGCTATATGGCTACTGTGGAGAAAAATACAAGATATTAATTCTCATGAAAGTTTATTTTCTAATAGAGGTAATTAAACATGTGTACAAACATACAATAACTATAAACAAGTGATGGTTACCTGATATATATATTTGAAGACACTCTCTAACCTATAGTTCTATAAATACAAAAGGAAATATTCCTATTTATTAATTGAAGTTGAAGCATTACAAATTATGTGCTGAAAAGAAAGTTATCCTTTCTGACTATTATGATTAGGAAAAATACTGAGGACAAAATGATATGTCAGTAGAGCTTTGAGTTACATATAGGATAAATATGGGTAGGATTTTATGGGCAGAAGATGTTAAGAAGCCGTCTCAGAAAAAAAGTTCAGTAATAAGACACTGAATATGTCTGTTGGGGGAGGTTTAATGTACATATAAGATACAGTGAGTTTGGAAAGAAATGAAATATTTTCAAAAACATCTCAAAGCAAGAATTGACTGGATATTTTAATGGACTTCTTGGAACAAGTACAATAGAAGGAGTCAAGGACAACTCCAATCGTTTTATTCTAGAAACTATGTAACCATTAGGAAGTCTGGGGATGTCAAAGGGAGAGCAGGCTCAGGGGAGAAACATGAACTAGATCCCAGACATATAGAGCTGGAGAGGTTAGGGTGGGGCAGTAATATTCAGGAGACAATGATAATTTGGGAGAGATGTCAATACAATGTTAAGGCTGTTGATATAAAACAGGAAATCACTTATGGACTTATTTAAAACCATAAGATGAAGAATTCTGAAAAAATACATGTAAAATAGTTGTGAAGTATAAAAGGATAAATCCTAGGGGAAGACTCCCAGTTAGAGAATGCGAGGAGGACAAACAGCTAGTAGAGGAGAGAGTAAAGAGTTTGGAAAGGGAAGGGAGACAAGAATCGTGCAATGTCCAGAAGTCGAAGGAGGAGCCATTTTCACAAAGGTAGATAGTTTGCAGTGTCAAATACTATAAAGAATAAAAACCGGATACGGTCTGAGAAAACAACGGGGGTTCATTGGTTCCTTTGAGTGAACAGCTGCAGGCAAATGGTGGAGAGGAAGAAACTACAGTGAGTTTACCAATGAGTATGGAAGTGTAGCAGCATGTTCTGTTAGAAGTTTCATAACTCAAAGAAGGACAAAGAAGAGTGTTCATTTTGAGGGGGCAGCAGATCTCAGAAAAGATTTTCTCAGGACTCACAGGCCTTGGGTGGAAGGGAATCTTTCCTTAGGAAGTGAGAATTCAAGTTCCTACAGAATTTAAAGGGAATTGCCTATAAAGGAAAATCGGAGAAAGACAAGTGTGAATGGAAATACAATTAGCTATGGAGATACCACCTTTAGGAAAGAAGAGTGACTTACTTTTCTCTACCATAAGTGGGAAAAAAAAAGGAATGGTTGGCTAGTGGGTAGATATGCAAAGGCAAAGTCCAGAGAGAAGGAAGATGATGAAGGAGCTCTATAAGGAGAAGGCGAGATGACTAGATAAGAATAGCAAAAGAAGTTGCAGAATGATGACGTGAGTGCCACAGAGTGAAGTAAGGCACAATGAAATAAGTCACCTAAATTTGCATCCTATAGTGAGAAATGTTCGTAGTTTATTCCATTCTGATGCCAGAATTTTGAGCCATGGAGGTCTATCCCAGATCTCTATTTAGAATAGTATTGAAAATATTCTTTCAACTGCAACATTTTGAAAGTGGTAAAAAGAGTGACTAAAAATAATTGAGTATAACTTATTAGAGAGTTAACCTCAGATTAATTAAGTACAATAAGGATACATGTTAGGATCCTGCTATTAATTTTTAGCTAGTCCTCATAGTATTTGGTAAAGATTCTAAATGAAGTCTATGGTAAAACCATGGATCTGTTTCATTCTCATCTGGATTCCTAGTTTTGAGGCATTTTGAATTTGTTGACTTTCTTTGACATGTTTCTGTGCTCCGGGTCAATGAAGGACTCCCCTAGGACCTTGGATTCATCTTTGTCTTATTCACTTGTATAATTTTAGCTCATCATTTTAATGAATTTTTGTTTCTAATAAAGTTCACTTTATTCAAATGTGTTTGCAAAATCATTGCTGATTGGGGAGGAGAAAAACAAGATTAGACAGATGTCATCACATCCATATTACAGATGCTCCAGCTCATTCCGATGATTAAGTTGTCGGACTTGGGCCAAAGCCCAAATCCTCAAGTGCCAGATACAGAGCCCCACCTATTGACCACTGTCACATTCATGCTCCTCCCATGAAGCATCACATAACCTCATTCGTGAAATAAACAGTCTATTAATTAAACGTCAATAAGAAAAAGGGGACTAAATCAATCCTCTCTGTGCGATTTCAAAACAATACACTGAAAATTGAAAATGAAACCATTTTACTTTTTGTTTTAATCTTTAAAACGCTAACCAACTTAAACTATTTGGACATTAGAAAAACAATGAGCCAACTCAGTCACTTAATAAAATAACCTAGTTTCAACACAAATCATTCCATTGGACACTTGACTGAATTTTTCATTTTTTAACCAGCAGTCTTGTCTTTATGCAGCCTTAACTTCATACAAGTCAAAGAGGAATTTTTTAAAGTAATTCAGAAAATGAAGACTAGTGCTAAGAACTGTGAAGGGGCTGAGATTGTCCGTTACTTATAAACTAACAAATTAGCCTGCCAGTTTCATGGAGTCCGCGGAAACCACGAGACTCCTGGGTCAGAGACAATGGCATTTATTCCTCATAACAACAGCAGTAGCCAGAGCATCAGCACTTCCTTGTGCAGGTTCCTTGGGGCCTAATAGGGTGATGCAAAAAGGGCCTGCAAATGTAGTGGGTTGCATTAAAAGAGAGAAACCTTGAGCTGAGGAGGTCCCACATCATTTTGAAAAATCACTAAGCTTGTCTGTCTTTATCTCTGGAGGGATTTACTATTTCTATCTCCCTCGTAAAGCTGTTCTATACTCAAACATCCTTAAAAAGATATCCCAGAACAAAGTCAGTCTGTGTCTTTGCTTACAAGTCATGCAAAACCATGAGAGACTCATGGAGAATTGTTTCTCAGCAGCTAGTGGGTCAGTGTAAGTTTGAAATGATTCATTATTGATATCCAGATGAAAAGGGAAGACCAAGATTTAGTAAAAATTATTAAACACAAGAAGGTTATGGATAAGTTGTAATTGTTGAC
Organism: Rhinopithecus bieti; assembly: GCF_001698545.2. NCBI lineage: Eukaryota > Metazoa > Chordata > Mammalia > Primates > Cercopithecidae > Rhinopithecus > Rhinopithecus bieti. The sequence goes on from NW_016804690.1 coordinate 5,389,045, forward strand.
TGTTTTACAAAAAAAAGTGCATTAAAATAAACTGATATAAATACAATGTAAGTATAATAATTCTTCTAATAAAAAGTATTGAGAATAGTCCTATTATTCTTCCCCAGCCTGACCTTAATTTAAAACTTCTCTTCAGTAAAACAAATATATTAGAAAGATGTCAAATGCTCCTTAGTGGAAAAGTGTCATGGTTCGGATTTCAATCAACTTTTACTTAAATGGCTTCTGAATCCACTTAATTTAGATTTAGTTTTAAAATAAATGTAAAATTCATTTTTATTATAAATTCTACATAAATCTCAAGCAAGCAGCTTGTCATTCACGCTCAGACCTATAAAAATAGGTTCTTGTAAGTCCACCTACTAAAAAAAAATAAGTGTATTCTTTAAAATGGTTCTTTGTGAACTTTGTTTTCATTAGATTTTAATAATAAAAGGCCACTTGGTTCAGAACAGAGAAGTATAATAAATGCAGTACATTATAACAAAATAAAACATACATTAGCCAACTGTCTAATATTGAATCTTACAATTTATCAAGTTGACTCAAAATAATAAACTTCACCTTGAGAAATAAAATAAAATAAAATTGAACCTTTTCTGAAAGGAGAGCCATGTTGTTTATGGAACAGCCCACATTAATACAAACTGAGAAGAAAGGAAATGTGTAAAAGTTTAGAGCTGAAGGAATTTCTGCATGTGAGTATACTGCAAGTACATGTATTCTAGAACTAGCATAATACATTGTTAAAAGTAATGAAATCTGGGAATGTGTATTCAAATTATTAACTTTATGCACTCCATGAAGTATTTGAGCTTATTTAGTGAAACATATATCAGACAAGTTGGTTATTATTAACATGACCAAAAATGGAATAATGAAAAGCCTGTATCTTGAATGCACTCCCTATGCATTATAAGTCTGTGGGTTTTATGATGCATAAGCTGTTCCTATCTTTGGAATATTCCGTTTGAATGGGTAGATTAGACAGACACAGATACATGCACATGGAACATTAGCAAATAAGGGTTTGCATGTTAAGATAAATGCTGAATTAATTCAGACAAAGGCTACAGCAGTTTAAAGGAAGCCCTGGGTGCTGGTAGGGGCTAGAAAAGGCTTTAACAGATAGAAAATCAGATGTATTACTCATTGCCCCCTCCTCTTACAAAACAAATGGGTTCCTAGGTTATGTAAAGAAAAGTGAAGGCAGAAAGCCCTCAGTTCTAGACGTCATTTCACTGATAATTTTCAGACTAGTAAGAAATGATGATCCTTTTAATGTTCTCATCTCAGCCTCATAAAGTCACTCAGTGTAAATGGGAAACTCATTAGAATTACTGAAAGAAATAGATTTTTTAAAAAATGACCATTGATTCAAGATTCAACTTCATTAAAAGCAAGGAAGAATTTGTTTAGAATGTAGATAAAAGGTAAAAAATCTAAAATTAAGTGAGAAGAACAGTAAAATTCTAAGACTCTCAAAAGTATATGCATGGAAAACCTAACCCACCTATTATGAATAAGTAAGAAGGAGCTGGAATAAGCATTAATGTAATGTAACTTCCCCTCCCCTCACCCACACATCCATTGGTATCCCATCCTCTTAATTGGTTGGCTGTGTTTACCACTTCCATTGGATACAAACAACTAGGACAATTCTTATCGATCCTTGTAAAATAACAGAAGGAGGATCTAGGTAGTTTAATGTGGTTTGAGCCTTGGGTTAAATCAAGAAGAGACTCTGGCACTTGGAATATTAAAGTGACCTACTTCTATGACTTTCAAAGAACACCAGAGCTACTAAAGCTGCCCCAGACAGACTTAACTAAACTGAACATCATAACTTCTTTCCATCACTTTGTTGATACCCACAACAAAAGTAATTGGTTATAAGTATTAGTTATTTTGTAAGCTGTGCATTTTGTTCAATAAATTATGTCAATTTTTTATAAGATAAATATTTATATACTATACTTTTTTTCATCAACACATAGTATTTGTAATAAATGGGTTAGGTTTTCTATGCATATATTTTGAGTCTTAGAATCCTGGAGCAAACCATATAATAATTGTAAATTGCTGCATTGGAAAGAGAGAAATTGATCAACAATACCAAAAGTCAGTGAAGAGGAAGCTCAAGTTCCTGCCAATATGTGGTGCAAAAATGCTGCGGAGTTTTGGGTTAGTCAAGTTTCTCAAGTTAGCCTTTACATATTTCAGTAAAGCCAAGTGATTTTTTTCTCCCTAATTTTCAGCCCTGATGTACTTTTGGGGAAATTTGGTCCATATGTTTCTAATTCATTTACTCCAACTCATCAAATGTTGTTTTGTAAGACTATTCATTGCCCAAAGATTTTCTAAACAGTCTTCCAAAGACCTCTAAGCTAGAAATGGGAATAAATGCAAGTGGTACCCATTGCCAAACCTAAATTTTCTTGAACCCAGTATTCATAGAAGACTAGCATCTATTTTTAAACTTGGCAAACAATAGAAACCATTCAGCTGCTGACTCAGAGTGAAACAACAGTTAGCTGCATATTTGTGTAAATTGTGTATGCAAAAGTTTTCTGTTTTTAAAAAATCCATGGAAAAGGATTTAATTATTAATAATAATGGAGAGAACAGCAACATATTTTACTTTTTACTAAAACTTTCTCATAACTGTTATCACTGTTGCTTCTTATTACAATACTGTGGGATAGACAGGGTAGTTAATGCCCATCCTCATCGCACACTTGAAGTACTTGAGACTCAGAGAAATCAAGTAATTTTCATCATATTGCATAGGGATGTCATGGATGAAGAGGATCTGGGACTCAGTCCTCCTAGATCTAGACTTTTTGTTTTTTTGGACAAACAGTGACGTCTACGTCTCTCCATGACTCACGCAGGGTGAGACCATATCCTGCTTCATGGTAGCGTGGATGACCCAGCGTATAGAGCTCAGTATGGGTCTCACTAAGAGTCTTGTTAGTGTCAGGGTTGGACATGGTATGAGTCCCTTTTTCTAGATTATCTCTGACTCTAATATAGGGTGAGGCAGACTTACTGACTGCTGAGTAAATACACATATATATTTACACATATCTAGGCATTCGATCTGACCTAATCTGGCCTAATCAATTTACAAATTTGTTGCAAATATTATTGCAAAGATTTATTGCAAAGATTAATGTAATATATTTTATTATTAAAATGATTATGTCCATGATAGCATTTGAGTCATAAAACACTGAAAAAAAAGATGAATATTTAGTTGTCTCTACTTTACAAGTAAAAATATCTAAGACATGGAGTTACTAAACTTTCTATATTAAGTGAAGAGGGAGAGAGAGCTCAGATGTGCATTTTCTACAATTTACTGAGATGAAGCAATGTTAGGTCTACCTTTAATATAGATGATGTTGATGATGAAAATGGGAATTACCACTTCTGTTTTTTTTTGGACCATGTGCCAGGTACATGATCTCAATTAGTTATCACAAAAGATATTGAGGTGGATATTTTCACTCTAATTTTTAAAGATGAAGAAACTGAGGCCTAGCAAGTTTAGATATTGTATCAGTTAGGTCTCTATTAGCTGCAAGTAACAGATAACCAAACCCAAACTGACTTAAGCAAAAACAGAATGTTTTGATACATGTGACTGAAAACCCCATGCATATAGCTGGCTTCATGTGTGGTTTCATGCAGGGTCACAAATAATATTATCGGACTTCAGGTTTTTTCCTATTTTTTATTTTGTCTATTCTTGGCCTCATTCCCAAGTTTTATAAGGAGTTATACAGTAAGCAGTAGCTCTAGATATTTTCTTGCCTAAATGGAATGCGTCTGTCCCTGGTTGACATTAGTCCGTATTGGATTAAGTGTTTCTCCCTGACAAATTCCTAAATGAGCCCTTTGGCTTAGGTCTAGGTTGCATGCTTGCCCTTTAAACTTGGGGTAGGATAAGTTCCATTCAAACTATGTAAAATGCGAATGAGGAAGGAGCAGTCCTTCATCAAAATTTAGGTGAACTATTACCAAAGTAATAATAAACACAAACAGATGCTTAGAGGCCAAATAACTTCAAATGCCCACAGAAAGTAACATGCCCAAGATCAAACAGCTAGCATGTGGCAGAGCTAGAACTCACACTCGTGTCTTTTTAATTCGGAAATTTGTTCTCTAACATCAGGGTTGGTGATTTTTTTCTGTAAATAGTGAGTTAATAAATATTTTAGATTCTGCAGGCCATAAGGTGTCTGTTGCAATACACAGTTTGGGCCTTGTTATTCAAAGGCAGTCATAGACAACACAGAAGCAAATAGACATGGCTGTGTTCCAATGAAACTTCATTTACAAACACAGGTGAAGAGCCAGCTTTTGTGTGTTATGGTTTACTGATTCCTTCACTCCACCTTTCGTAATTTAGATCAGCCACAGTCTTCACATACAGAACAGAAATGGAACAGCCTCTTTGATGTGAGTAGTCAAAAAATATTGCCTAGATGAAGTACACCAGTCCATAGCTAGTGACCAGTCAAGGTGGGGTCTACTTACTTGCAAATCTCCCATCTGCTCCTGCTTTAATCAAATGAGCTACAAGAAGCAGAATGTATTCAAAAAGAGTATTTGTTTTATGGGTTACACTATGTGTTTTATGTTCTACACTGTGTAGATATTTTCTATATCACAATATTACTATAAACCTTCAGGTGTTCTTATTCTCCGAATAATTTAACATCAATTCTGACAACCTTTTGCTAGATGGAATACTAGCCCTCCAAAAGATGTCTGTGTCCTAATCCCTAGAACCTCTGAGTAAGTTACCTTATATGTAAAAGGGACTTTGTATATGTGATTAAGTTAAAGATCTTAAACAAGAGAGATAATCCTGGTTGATCCAAGTAGATCCAATGCCCAATGTAATCGCAAGATTTCTTAGAAAAGATAGGCAGGACTCAGAAGTTAAGGAGGAGAAGACAATGAGAAGATGAAAGCAGAGAATGGAGTAATGCAGTCACAGGCTAAAGAATGCTGGCACCCTCTAAAAATTGGGAGAGGTAAGAAACAGGCTCCCTTGGAGCCTCCAAAAAAAAAACCAGCCCCAGTGACTCCCTGATTCTAGCCCAGTAGAACTCATTTTTTCTGATGTCGTCATTAAATTTATGGTAATTTTGAAAGCAGGGCTAGGAAAATAATACAATCCTATATCTCAAAATAATATTGTGGCAGATTTCTTTTGCTCTACTGAATTCAGTAGTGAAAGCACAATTAAACAAGCAAGAAAAAAGAAACATCACTTTCCATTTCCCAAGCTGATTGGTTATAGGCAGGTTGCGCATTGCCATGAGAAAACAGTTATGGACACTTTGATATCATTACCTCCAACAATGATTTTATGGCAGTGCTAGTTGTAGGAATAATAATAGTAGAAATGGCAAGTGAATTAGCTACGGCACGTAAAGGACTTAGTACTTTTGCTGGCCCGTGGAACTCAGGAAATAGTAACCATTGCTATTAGCAGTAGTTGTAGTGTTCGCAGTGGCAATAGTGTTGGTATTGGTATAAGTGCTCGTAACAAAATTCACCATTTTTTTGAGTGCACAATATATCCCAGGTACTGTCTTAAGTATTTTTTATACATTATCTATTTTAATCCTCACATAACACAATAAAATAGGTGTCACTATCCCCATTTGTTGAACGAAAAATGTGAATCTCTGGGAGATTAAACTATTTCCCCAATATATAATGACAAGTAAGTAGTAGCAGTAGAATTAATTAAACCATGGTATGCTCACTAATAAAATTTAGGCTTTTTGCAGCAACTCAATTTTGAAGCCATCATCCCTGAGCCTCCAAAATTAGCTGGCATAACTAATAGAACTCTTGGTTTTAGAGAAACTAGATCCTTGATAAAAGTAAATATCATGGGGCATCAAAGATACACTTTGTTGATGTAACACCTGTGCCAAGAGTTTTTGTCAACACTGTTTGTGACTTTTGTCAACATTGTTTGTGAGCAATGTTGTCAAAATGTTCTCTAGGTGACCAAACAGAAAGACAGAGGGAGAATGTCTTTCTGTTTGGTCACCTAGAGAACACCCAGGCATTTTTCAAGGTGAGAATCAGGCATCACTTGCTCTATGAAGCCTTTCTTGACATCATCTCTTTTTGACTTCACTCTTCTATGCCCCTGCTCAAATATTTTTCTGTAGTAGTGTCTGTCCACAACTTACTTCCTTGTGCCTATTGGCTTTGTATCTGTCTCTGTCATAAGCTTTGTGATATCAACAAACCTGTTTATTGGCAACTGTGTATCCAGTTGTAGCACAATTCTGGGTGCATTAAAGTGTTCCGTGGATATTTAGTGATGAAGGTACAAATGAATAAATGATATGTAAACAAATAGATTAATGAATTATTTTACCATGAGGGAGGAAGGAGAGTTCTCATTCTAGAGGGAAGAGTTTTTAGTGCAGTTTGTTTAAAGATTTTATTCTGAAGCACAGCTACATAAAAGGGAATACAACATAAACAGCATTGCTATTTCTAATTACATATCACACTTTATGTTTCTTATAAATTCTAGTGTTTTTTTCTCAGCTAAGTTAAAAGGAAAGCTAAAGCTTATGTGTATGTGAAGATATACCCCAGAAAAAATACATATAAATGAGAAAACACTGTGTTCTAAGATCTGGAATATGATGTCTTTTTGAAGTAGGTCCTGATTCTTTCACTTTTGTAGTTAACTTAACAAGTAATTCAGCAGTTCTTACCCTGAAAAATACACAGAAGTGGTAACTTGAACCAATGAAATGAGTGTGAACAGGAGGGGATAGTATCAATGGAATTGATTCAAGATACACAAATACAGGTGGTAATTGAAAATAGAGCTGAAAAAACAAAATAGGAGACCTAAACTAATAAAAAATTCTTCTACTCAGTTCTCTATTAATGTAAAAATGTAGTTGAATGAAGAAAATTTGATTTGATTTATGAGAGTTTTCTGTATATGGAGGAAATGTTTTCAGAAGTGGGTTTGGAAAGAAGGTAGATGTGGTAGAGCAGAACTATGAATACAAGTATTGGAAAGAAGAAATTTGGGAGCACAAACAAGCATGATAAAAATTTGGAAAAGCATGCTATAAAATATGCAAATTCTCCTCTTCATTTATTAATTTTTCTGTGCCTTCCATTTTACCAAGAATGCTTTTGTGACAACAAAAGTTTAGGGATCTAAGATAAGGTATGTAGAGGAATAAAAGTAGTCTTCACACAGAAATAGCTAGTATAATAATAATAATTACACAATACAAAACTTTAAGTTTTGATTTTTTGATTTATTCATTCTAAAACAATTACTGGGAATCTATTTCATAATAAGGATTGTATTAGATGCCAGATAAAATAGATACAAATTTTACAATTATTTCTTTATCAAAACTCAGCCATGGTATAAAAAGTTGTTACACAAAATGCCATGAAATGCAGATTAAACACACACACACACACACACATACACACACCTCTTCATTATAATTGGGTCAGAAAGCTGTCATTTATGCTGGAAAAGTAGGGATTTCACTGAAAGAAAAAAGGAAAATGTATTCTAGATATAGAAGAAAAAGTGATCAGTGGCCCAGGGTCATAAACATCGGCAGAGTATTAGGGGAGAGCAAATAATCCTACAACATTAGAAGATTAAAGTATAAATGGGGAGCAGAATTGCAGTTGGAGATGAGACAGATGATCAAAGCAGTCCAACAAATTGATCGGATATTATTCTCAGTTATATCAGAAGAGAAACTCAGAATTAAGAGGATTGCTCAAAGTCACAAGGCTGATATAATTAAGAAATGTATTCTCTCTCCTTTTTCAAGGTTCTTTCTATTATAGTAATGTTTTGAAAACTATGATCAAAGAAGCCTTGGGATTCTATGGTAGAGTTTCAGGAGCTACAAGGGAAGGTGAAGGGGAAACTGAATAAACAAGGAAGGCTCCATTTGAAGTCTTTAAATAATAGACATTTTATATTAGATATGTTTGAAAAATGTTTTCCATCATAAAGCTGAGAGACATTTCACTATGTCAATCTTTCTCAAGTCAGTCTCATGGTTTCAAAATTAGATAGCAAGGGAGTTAATAATATTATCATAAACAGAAAGAAGACAAGTTGGCAGCTGTCTCCTGGACAAGGTGCTAGCTGGTGACATGTGAGAAAGGCTGATTCAGCTGGACAGTGAGACATAGCTTAGTAAGTAGAACTAGAATTCATTCAGGATACTGTAAGAAGAAAAGCTAGGCCTGAGAATGAGCTGAAGGATCAGTGATACCTAGGAGTTTTGCCTTGCTGAATAGTCTGTCCTAAAACTTGTTCTTTCTGTAACTTTAAAAATTCTTATTTCTCTTATAAACATTTCTTTTAAGAACTTCAATTATCTCTTTATGTCTAAGAGAACAATCTTCCTATTGGGTTAATAGAGAGAGGGGATGGAAAAAGAAGGCCTACTTGGGAATAAGAGGAAAGTAGTGACCTTCCAGTTTGAGATCGGGAGGATTGGTGACACAGAAATGGAGCCCTAGGCATGCAATCTCCCTTACCTCTGGTCTAATATGCTTTTAAGGGCTGCCATGTATGACTGTACAAGCTGCCTCCTGTGCAACTCCTGAGAGTACTATTTATATAGACTTTGATGTGAAAGGAGCTTCTTGGAATGGAGCAATGTGGGAATATTGCTATGGTAGCCAGAGTAATGGATCTTCCAAAGACATCAGTGTCCTAGTTCCTGGAATATGGGACTTTGTTATGTTATATGGCAAAGGGAAATTAAAGTTTCAGATGGAATAAAGACTGCTAGTTAGTTGACCTTGAAATAGGGAGATTACTTTGGATATACGAGGGATCCCAGTCTAGTCACATGTACTCTAGGCAGGGTGAGAAAATGAGACAGAAATAGAGGAAGGATTGATCTGAAGTGTAAAAGGGACATGATCAGTTATTGCTAGCTTTGAAGATGAAAGAAGAGAGTCATAGCCAAGGAATTCAAATGGCCTTTAAAAGCAGGGAACAGCTCTTAGTTTACAGACAGCTAGAAAACTGGGACCTAGGTTCTATACCCACAAGGTACTGAATTCTGCCAACAGCTTGAATAAACAAGAAATGGATTCTCCCCTAGAGCCTCCAATAGGTGGTAATCCATCCATCTGGTTTAATTTGGGGGGCAGAAACCAGCTAATACATTAATTTGTTGAACCCCTTTCTTCAGATAATCAATCTGTAGATTTTATGCTTTAAAATTAAATAACATTTAGTTGCAAAAGAATAAACTAACTCTTCTCCAAACTCATTCAGTGTAAGAAATAAGACTTCTCTTCATCGTTTTTACCAATATTCTCTGCAATAAAAGTACCACATTCCATAGAAAGAATGACTCAAAATGGCAAAATGATAAAAGCCAAAAAAGAATTCTGCCTTTTAGAGAAATTCCAATGAGGAATTGTTTCAATTATCTGTTGCTGCATATAAAACTACCCCAAAACTTAGTGACTTAAAACACTAACAATTTCATTATTTTTCAGAATTCTGTGGATCAGGAAGTCAGAAGCAACACAGCAGGGATTACTCATCTCTACTTCATATGGTATCTTCTGGGGCTGAAGAAGCCAAAATGGTCTCTTCACTCATATATCTGGCAACTCACCTGGGATGGTTTGAACAAATGGGGGTTGACTGAAACAACTAAACTAGTGTTACATTTCTGGGGTCCAGGATCTTGCTGTTGGCTGGGCTCCTCAACAATCCTCCAGGTATCCTCTCCCTTATCCCACATCCCCAACTCCACCTTGTCTTTCCATGTGGTGTCTCCAGCAGGGTAACCTTACCGCTTGAATGGTAGGTGGGTTTCAAGAAAGAGGGAGCAGAAGCTGCCAGTTTTCTTAAAGTCTAAGTGTGAAATGACACATCACTTCTGCTTCAGAGTCTTTTCCTTAAAGAAATTTACAAATTTCTATAAAATTCTCCCTTTTCCATCTTAGTGAACCTCGGGCTAGAGTTACCACAGATAGTAACTATCAGCATTCTATGTAACCTAGCATTAATTAACAAAGATTTAGAATTCCACTGTGAAATCCCTTAGTAATGCCCCAGAAGCTGTGAGACTCTCACATGATAGCAAGATGCAGGTAAAAATCAAGGGAAAGATGTTGTGTGGCCTTCTTCATTACCAACGAAACTGTACCTCTCCAATGCACCACTAGTAGCTCCTTGAATTATGGCTACAGACTGACTTTTCACCCTACTTAACATTTGACAGTGTGATAGATTGGATTGTTGACTTCAATACCTAATCTCTCATTGTGTCCAGCCCTTTGACCTTATGACTTTGTAGTTCTTCTCACTAGAAGCGGAGTGTACTTTATCTGTCCTTGACTTTGGACTCTTGCTTTGGCAATGGCATGTGTGCATAAATGACAGTTGCCAGTTTGGCGAATAGGCCTTAACATTGTTTGTTTTCATTTCCTCTCTTATGCTTCTGCCATTACCATGAGATAAGTACGTCCTGGCTGGTCTACCAGTCCAAAGAAGATGAGAAATATATAAAGTAGACCCAGTTTTAACACACAAATGGAGCATTTGTGTGTTAAAGACCAACCTGGGTCAGCCAACCTCCACCTAATCTGCAGATGTGTGAGTGAGAGTAATTGTTTTAAGCTGCTGAGTTTGGAATGGCACATTATTTTGGTAATAATTGTCTAACATACATGGCAGTACTAAATCACAACAGGAAAGTTTTCCTGTGACTTCAAGCAACGGTTGTCATGATGAAATTCAGGAATCATAAAATCAAAGAGATCTAACCACCTAGCCAATGTCTGAGATAACTGTATTACCAAGTGTTCTCCAAATCTGCCAGACTCAATGAATTCCCAGCTTTATGGTATACTTGCAAGAGTACAAATGACAAGCCAGAAGGATGCAAAGAACATTTCATGGATGTGTTAATTCATACTTTTACATGATAGAAACTAGCTGAGAAGCCTTTACAACAGCAGGAAGACTAGCCAGATTTCTGCCAATTGCTAATATGTGACTTTGAGCAGATTTCAAAGCCAAGAGGTAGAAACAGAAACTGTGCATTATATAAACAAGGCTTGTGCCTCAGACCCAAAGAGCGCCTTGGTCAAACAATAGTCAGTCAATAGTGTTCTCAGCTTATCTGAGAGGTGAATCACGGATTCATGGTGACAGATGCTAATGCAAAGAATGAGGACATACAGCTGTTATGAAACAAATACGCATATTGCTGGTCAAAGTGAATAATATCCCTCTCTCTCAACTGTGGAGTAAGTGAAAACACTTTGATTTGGATAAAAGCAACTATTTTATTGAATGTATTTAGAAGTACATGTTCATAGGTGCCTTCTTTTTAGCTTAGCATACAATTGAATCACACATTAGTTGATATTTTTAATATATCAATCATAAAAGCATTGTTATCTACATGGAAGACAAAATAAGAATTAGGTTGAAATGTAACTTAGGTTCAACACAGAGGCCTTGAAAAGAGCTCACAATTTGATTTAAACTTTTGCTCTAGAAGCAATTAGCATCTAGACAATTGATGTGAAAATTATAGTTTCATTCATTGTCACACAGAAGATGATTATTTCGTAAAGCTGAGTCTCTGTTCAGATTTAAAATATTTTCTGCTTGTATAGCAGCATTAAATATATTGTCTGCAGTATCTCACCCTTATTCTATAGGTTACATCAACATGACATTCCTGAAAGTAATGTCAATGAAACATGAAATTAATTTTCTGTGGCTTACTAGCTTTTGCCAAAACAGCAGTCATTTCTTTAAAGTGGTTACTTAAAATGCAGCTATGCTCTGTCTATGGAAAGTTTAATTTTTTTTAGGACTTGGTCTTTTTATTACTCCTTATATGACTGAAAGATATCAAAACTCACATGCTTTTGTGATGCTTTGTGCCTGAGACATCTGTAAGCCCATTCCCCAGTGAGGACCTACAGTAAATTTTAACATTTATCTGCTGTCCTCTGCTATATAAATGGCAACTTAGTGCTTTTTATGAAGAGAGAAAGAAGATCAAAAGATACAGTCATAAATCAGAGGAGGTAGGGGCGAGGAGGAGATTACCAAAATGCTTTGGAGGGAGACGGTTATCCCACTTGAACACCACAGGTTCTAGAGTTTCCTGCAGCAGTCAAAGCCTTTGAAACTCGAGTTCTTTCTATATGCTGTCATAGCTGACTGAGAGAAAGAAAATTGTTCATTGCATTTCCTCTTAAGACCAATTACTTCATCTCACTCCCATTAAGAATTGTCAGAGTTGGTTGGAGAAAAATGGGTATCACCCCAACTTTAGCAATGAAGGCTTACTGGACATTCCAGAGAAAACCCACTCATGCCCTCTTTGAAATGCATAATAAAAAGACAAAATAGGCATGGCTATTTAGAATGCTTCATTTACTCAAGAAGGAAAGGATTTGTCCACATCTAAAATTTTTTACATACCTATTCGATTAATGACATCACAGTTGGGACCCTGGTGAAATGTTTAAGCCAGAAAGAAGGTTCCCAGGAATCTTACACTGTAAGGCATGCATTTTCATTGCTAAAGGCATGACAAATATTAGACCAGGATGGAAAAAATCATATTTTATAATTCATGAATCAAGGAGCATTTATTAAGGATACAGTTGGGATCACGTATCATGTTAGGACTTTTAATATTTATGATTTTATTTAGTTGTCCCATTGTTCTCATTGTAAGGACTGTCCTCTTTTCAGTAAGTAGAGTTAAGGAACATTCTGAGGTTACAGCTTCTAAGTGTCAAACTGAGACCAGTACTTAGACTTTTTTTATCCAATTACAGGTTATGGCAATGGTCAGATCAAAGAATTAAGACTAATTTGAGAAATGTTGAACCACAAAAATGGAGAAGGAACAACAAAAAAAGAGAATAAAATAATATTTACATCAATAAATTTACCAAATAACTTCTGCTTTGCTCCAAAAAGTATTGAACATAACTTATGAAAACCCCTGTGGTATAAGAAATAAAATAAATTCATTAGTAGCAAGAAAAAAATGTCAATAAGGTTAGAAAACAAGACACTTATTCATGAATAAAAACATTAAACATTGAACTAGTTTTGCAATTTTAGTCAATCCCAGGTATTCAAACTTGTAATGGTGGAAAGAAGAAGAAAACACTTGCAACAAAAGTACTTTTTGTGTTGACAAATGATGACATTAGTACCAGCAGTACAAGTCTAATTTTTATAATTTTGGTTGAGGTTTCTTAACGTGGCTTATTGATATAGATATTGCATATAATTTTGATTGAAGTTTATTAATGTGGCTTATTTATGTAGATATTGTGTAAAGGTGGCTCCATTTGTGAGCATGTGTATATTACATTATAATTTATTTCCATATCAAGTATAAAAGAAAATGTGTGAGATATCAGTCATGATCTGAATGATGACTCTGTCAGACAAAAGAAAACATCCACAACTGGACAGTATTAATGAAAAGAAAACGACAATTCTTCCGGCATGTAGGATAACGGCAGGCACAAAGAGAAGGGAATTCTATTGAAGCTTAGATCAGAATGTAGGACACCTAGGTCTAGACCCAAGGCTTACCGTCACGTAGAAAGAAAATCATTCACAAACAGTACATCACCTAGGAAGGCATGAAAAATGCAAGAACAACTTAGGAAATTTTTCCCAGTCAGAAAAAAAAGTGGCAAGAAAACTGGATCAGAGAGATGTGCATGAGAGAGAAACCGGAATTATCACCAACCCAGATGTCAGGAACTGGAGCTCAGTTTTCATATAAGAAAGAAGCCAACAAGAGGTATGTTTCCTCAGTTGAACAAGGAAATATACAGAAAAAGCTAAGTTGGTCTGGGTTGGAGAAGTGAGGACAGGCATCTGGGGCAAAACATGGCATGCGTAAACCAAACCTTTATATACAGACAGCAGGTAGTATGATTCTCGTCTTGAAAGAACAGTTTTTAGTTTAAAAATCAATTTTCCTATGTATTAGTCCATTTTCATGCAGCTGATAAAGACATACCCAAGACTGAGTAATTTATAAAGGAAAGAGGTTTATGAACTCATAGTTCCACGTGGCTGGGGAGGTCTCACAATCATGGTGGAAGGTGAAAGGCACATCTTACATGGTGGCAGGCAAGAGAGAATGAGAACAAAGTGAAAGGGGTTTCTCCTTATAAAACCATCAGATCTCAAGAGACTTATTCACTACTAAGAGAACAGTATAGGGAAAACCGTACCCATTGTTCAATTACGTGGGAATTATGGGAACTGCAATTCAACATGAGATTTCATTGGAGACTCAGCCAGACCATATCACCCTATTCCCAGGGAACGATTATAGGGATCATCAACAATAGAATAGTTTCTTTGTTTGGCCGATTTGTCACACCAAGTCTAGTAAAATTGCTGATCAGATGAAATCCACTGCCACTACTTCTTGTTCCTCTCCAAGCACCCAGTATCCCATTACTGCCTCCTGATGTTCTGAGCTGCTCCCCCATCTTCATGTGCTTTATTTCTTCAAGACCTCAATTGCCTCACCATTCCAAATTCTTCTTGTCTTCACTTGCCTAGTCAGTGTTCTTCAACTTACTCACAGCCTTGCAGACTGCTTGGGCCAGTAGAATAAATGAACAACAAGAGCGAGTTGTGCTGCACCCTTTAACACCTGGGGGTGGCTAAAGCTTTTCTGCAGTTCTCCACCATAACCCCATTCCACCCAGGCCTGAGGAGGAGAAGCAGTGATGTTGGTGAAGTCAAGGCTGGCTAATGGAGAGTGCATCAGTAGAAGGTGTATGATTATGGAAAGCTCCTCTTCCTCCTGCCGTTTTTTTGCTTGTTTGTTTTTGCTTTTTGAGACGGGGTCTTGCTCTGTCGCCAGGCTGGTGTGCAGTGGTGCTATCTCGGCTCACTGCCATCTTCGCCTCCCGGGTCCAAGCGATTCCCCGGCCTCAGCCTCCAGAGTAGCTGGGATTACAGGTGTGACCCACCGCGCCCGGCCCCTGCTGTTGTTTACTGTGCTTTCTTTGCTGGCGACTTCTCAGCATTTTTCTCTTTGGGCTTTGGTTCTTTTTACATATTCTGTGCGGATTCTCTATTTTCTTCTTTTTCTTCCCCATAGGCTGATGCAATCCCATGGGGCAACCTGTGTGGTATCCGGAGGAAAACAGATATGGAATGAGAGGCTTAGGGGGAGCAAGAGACACTTTCTCCTCTTGACGCTTTTTAAAAGGCTCGTCTTTCTTTTGCTTTTCATTGTCAAACTGTAAGACTTGAGGATTTAAGTTACTGGGGCCCACACTAAAGGAAAGAGGTCAAGGAGGCTACTTAATCGAATTTGAATCAAGTAGGTAAAAGGAATTTTCCTGTTGATTCAGGGCCTTAGGCCACTACCCCGAGTCAAAAATCTCAGAAAGGATTTGGGGATCATGTCCTATATAGTAATAACCACCACTGGAATTATAATAGGCAACAGATACAGAAGGAAGATTCAGGGTCCCAGCTGTCTTTCCACCTCCTTCCTGGAGGCACAAACTAATATGACATTAAGCCCTGCCAGTATTGCAATTTTCATTCTAACCTGAGGAAAATTCTTGTGGCTGTTCAGAGAGCTTTTCAGTCAATGCCCCTCCGCCCCACCCCCCGTCCACCAAAAACAAAAAATCCTCACAAACTAACAAAGTGGAAATTTCAGGTTAGTAGGATCAAGATTTGAGAGTCAAAAAGCCTTTAAAGCTGGGCACGGTGGCTCACCCCTGTAATCCCAATATTTTGAGAGGCCGAGGTGGGTGGATCAGCTGAGGTCAGGAGTTTGAGACCAGCCTGGTCAACATGGTGAAATCCTTCCTCTACTATAAATACAAAAATTAGCTGGGCATGGTGGTGGGTGCCTGTAATCCCAGCTACTTGGGAGGCTGAGGCAGGGAGAATCGCTTGAACCTAGGAGGTGGAGGTTGCAGTAAGCAGAGATGAAAAGCCTTTAAAACTCCCAAATTGCATCATTTAAGTGATTCTTAGTTTACCTACAGATAGCACCAATCCTGGATGGACATACCTTTAGGATTGTGTCATTTCTTGTATTTCCCCCAAATTCTATAATCCCAAACTTCCCACAGGATTGGTCAGAAGATACGGAGCAATCACCAATGAGAGCCAACACCTCTGCTAAAACTGAGTGGATTAACAATATGTGCTAAGTGGACTGAGGACATGACTGATTGAATTCCCTGAGAATTAAATCAGAATTCATTCTGTTTCTCATAGGGGAAGGTGAGGTGAGAAGTGAAGTGATGAAGGAAAAAATATGTATGTGGGTGCTTAATTGACTTGTACTCATTTACAAGCTACAACCCATTGTCTTTATTCTTTTCATATGTTCTGAAACCCTTAGAAATTCTCAGAGGAACAAAGTCATATAAGTGTAAAACCATGATGATAGAATATTGCTATTTCCCAGTACTATTAAGTCTGCTATAATGGTCTTCATGAGTCAAGAGAAGACGGTGCCATTTTTCTTTGTATGGAAATTTTCAAAATATCAGGGAAGGGATGGTTTAGACGATGTCTCAAAAATTCTTTTTCAGGAGCTATGACTTAACAATGTTGTAGCAAAGAGTGAAAAAGAAGGGATGGGGATAGGGAGTGAGTGAATCTATATGACAAATCTTGTAGTACAAGTGTTTGTGGTTAACCGAGAAACGCATTATGAGTCAAGCCTTTGGAAAGAGGTGAGTAATTAAAGACAAATGCTATGACATAATCATTTACATGCAGCAGAAAGATTTTAGATTAAATCTGGCCTGACCCACTGCTCGGCAAGTGTTATCACGGATTCTTGAGAGGTATTCATTTATTTACTTTCTAATTTGGCCCATATGTTTTTTTGAAAACAAAGAAGTTTATATTTCCCATGGGGACTAGCCTGAGTCCAGTGATGGTTAAGAAGATTGGTGTATTTGGGAACACACAGATCTCCTGTGTGCACCATCAAACCCAATGAACAACATGTCAGCTTGAAAACACCTTATTTGAAAAAAGCCAAGGAGTTTTGCTATAGCGCTTTTACTGGAATACATTCTGTATTTAAGGAGGTTGCTCTGTGCACATTTGGATGACTCAGTAAAACATCAGTTAGAGCAATAATTTGCCATAATAACAAAAATCATATGTACTGACTTTTACTTTGCAACTCTTCAACCTGACCCCCAGCACACACTCACCTACACACACACACACACACACACACACAATTTAGCTTCATCCTGTATTTCGCTCACCATGCATATCAGTCTGATGTCAAGAAACCAGTGTTTGAAGCAAGAGGCAATTTTAGCCTTCTTTCTTTCTTAATCCTAGCACTATAATACAAAACATGCTATGTAACTCCAGGAGATGGCTTCGTGGTTATCCAATTCCTATTAAATTTTAGCGGCTGCCTTTATTGAATGCAGGAAACAGGAGTGCAGAAGGGGCAGGGATGAGAGGGAGGGCCCGAGTCACCGCCTTTTGTTCTTTATATTTGGATATATGTGGAATTGTTAAGGTTGGGTTTTCTGCAGAGTGAAAAGATAGCAGGTACTGTTTGCAGAGCTGACCCAGTTCCTCCAGGCATTTCAGAGCATTCTGTGAAAGAGCTATACACTTGTCTTTCGAGAAAAGGAGAACTCGTGGTCACACTTATCCCTCCAAAAGGAACCACGCTTAAAATTCAGGGCCTTTAACCAATTAAGTTGCAGAGTGAGAACTAAGAATTACAAATTGGCACCCAGTTTCTTTTCAGGATAATTCTTTCCTAGTAGCAACCATCTGGTCACATTCTGTTTTCTTGTAGGGTAAAGAATAAATGCACACTTGCAGGAAAAAGGAGCCTTACAGTGGGTAAGAAAGAACCAGCATTTGGGAACAGTACCAGAGAGAAATGCACATTTAGACTTGGTAGTGAAGAGAGCATGGGCTTACTAGCCAGTTACCATGTTCCTGGGAGCTCTGATGATCTGCCAAAACATGACAGATGTTCAGAAAGGTAAGGAGGCTCAAGTCACAGCCTTTTAAATATTACTATATGGGTGTTTATGGGTGTGTGTTTTGGTACGTATGCAAGTATGTGTATATTTCTCTCCCGGTGTTGATAACATATTTCCATAAAGATTGTTATACTGGGGAGATTAAAGCAACTGCAGGAATCCACTGTACTTTTTTCTAGGGTTTTTATTATTGTTTTTGCCTTTGCCCTCATCCCTTCTAAATTGCTTCGGTTATTATTGAGGCTTATACTATACATTGTTGAACAAATGCCAGCTCTATGGAAACCACAGTTCTGCCCATCCATGGGTCACTTTGGTACATTTTGTTTGGGGCAGCAGTAACAGAGCCCAGTTTCAAAGGAGATAACTCACAACAGAGGTGGGCAGGAATTTCATCATACCACATGTGACAGGCAGGCTGCTCTGCCCATTTCAGCAATCAGCAACCTCGTGGGCACAGGCAGATGAGAAGGGATACTCTACTGCTTCACTATTTGACTCAGCCCCTTCCTCCCTAACCTCTTTCAGATTTACCTAATGAAGGCCACGTAATGAGGCTTCCCTGAGAAACCAGGACTATTGATAGGAAGTCTTTACAAGGGTCTGAATCCTACCTCTCTCTCATTTTTCTTCCTCCTCATGAGGTCTTCTTTCCTAGTTCATGTTAGTTTATATTTTCAGTATACTTTCAATTTCATAACTGACCTAACCTTTCCATGTGGTTGCACCTGCAGCTTTCGAAATGTGCATATGGTGACTTTTCTCCAGATGTTGCTGCATCTCAGGGAAGGGCAATTAGTTCCCATAGTCGTCCTGCTGTTTATACATTTAACAGTTCAGTTAGGTCTTGAATTGTGTAGCTAAATAGTTGTGCTTGCTTATAGAAATTAATGAACAAAACAAGAACTGGATTTCACAAGTGTCTTTGAACTTCAAGTCTTGCATTTCACACCAGGAAGCCAATTTCACACAGAACTTTCCTATTTCAACAACTAAAAACAAAGGGGAAAGCATTGCTTAAACAAACTGGCATTTAGAATCCAGCCTTAAAATCTAAAACTGAAGCTAACTTTACATTTTCTAATTTCCCTTTGCTGCAATATTTAAGCATTCAATTTTTAATTTGAACACACATTGATGCTCATAAAAGAACAGGAACAACAGAGTACTGAATAACCGGGATAGAAAATGGGCTAAGTGAGGAAGCGAAAACATAGGAATCTTAACCCTTCTGATTTCTTTGTTCTTATCATCATACAATTTAAGCTCAGAGATGACCTGTGTAAGTTATCACCTTCTTTACTTCTTAGAAGTTTCAAGTAAACAATTTCCCCTGTTTTGCTTGACTTTTGGCAGAATGCCTGAAAGCATTCAAGATATAAAAATAGTCCCCAAGAAAGGAAAAATACATTTCATTACTTATATTCTATAAAATATAGAATATGTTTTATATGAGTTATCTGATTCCAAAATCATTATGTCTGAGTTTAATGCTTCACTAAATTGTTCACCTCATTGTCTTCCAGGATGAATTTACTTTTGACTATTATAAACACCATGTTTATCTGTGCAAGCCAGTATATTAATCACACTGCTGCAGCTCCTACATCCTTTTTAATTAGCATGGATACATTTATCAAATGAGCAAATGAGAGAGCTAAGGGGTTGGGTTTTAGAGTGAATTTAAATGACAAGTATATTATAGGCAGGTTGTGTAATCTCTGATTTTTTGGGGTTTCCCAGGCAGTGATGATAAACCTGGCAATAATTGTACTGAGGGAAGTTATAAGACAGCCAGAAGGTTCTAACAACGAAAACTGAAGTGAAGAATTTAGGGAAATGCCTTCTTCACCAATATTTCTAGGCCACTTTTTGATATTCCATAAAATAAAACTAAATATAGGTGGGCTAAATGTAGCTAAAACTGTGCCTCCATTATGTTCCAGATTTTGTCTAGTTTTATCCAAAGCATTGGGACTCAAGTTCAGCAAGAAATTGTACTTCCAGTTTCCACAGTTTTAAATATTTTCAAATATTTTGAGAACTTCTGGTTTGGTCTAGTGTATACTACCCAGTAAAAAGGGGTGTGCTGTTCTGTCACTCTTACTTCCCATTACAATTTTCTCTTTTCCTCTTCCTCATCTCTTGAAACAAATCTTAACTTTTATTCCTGGTAAACTCCAAGGAATAGCCCAATAACCAATCTCAAGAACTTGTCAAACGAATCTGGTTTATGCTATCACTACCTCCTTATTTTGATGGTGCCACTAACCATTTTGGGGTCTTCATGCTACTAAAATGACATGTAAAAAAGCGTCTTAGTGTTTGCTTGGGTGATTAATCTTGATGATCAAGAAGAAGTTGGATTGCTGCTTCACAGTGGGGACAAGAAGAATTATGGCTGGATTCTCAGGGATTCTGAGGGCACCTTTTTGTGCTTCTGTGCCAAGTAGCAAAAGTTAATGGAAAAATGATAGCAACCAAGAGAAGGCAGGACCAGTATAAATTGAAGGTTTGTGTCATCCTAGCAGGTAAAGAGCAAAATTAGCTGAGAAGCTGAGCGAAAAGAAAACATGGGATGGAGAGTGGGAAACAGACACGCATATTTTCTCTCTTGCCTATTGTGTTGTGTGGTATCTGTGCTAATTATTTTCTCCATTTTCCTTTACTATTATTTTATGTAAGGATTATTATACGGTTGAATCACTTTAAAGCTTACTGTTTAGGTCACAGAATATTCAGGTGGGACTGTGACTGGATTATAAGACTAGTTAACCTCTCACAGAGATGGATACTGTGCCTGTTGCTCAGGATGGAGATGTTGACTATTGGGACTTGGTGTTTCCCCTTTGTGAGAAGAGGATGACAGAGTTTTCATTTTATGAAGGATGGTTGTATCCTGATGTTATTGCTTTATAAAAGTGTAAACACATGTAGAAGGGGATGTGTCAGTATGAGTAAACAAAGGGTTGAACAGTCCTGCTTGTTACACTCTTGCTTCTTGCTCCAGTTCACCATTCTGTGCTCTGCTCTGTGATGGTGAGTCTGGGACCCTGTGAAGCACATTTCTTTTTTGGCAGGTGGTTTCTGCCCATAAAGGGTACTAGAGATTGGGAGACAGGAGTGCAGAGAAAACGTTTGCTCCCTCCTATTTCTGCAGAATCCCCCAGAATTGGCCCTTCGCAGCATAGGTAGTTGGATTCTAGGGGATTCTCGGGACATCTTTTTGTGCTTCTTTTAGCATTCCCAGAATCAGCCTCATGGAATCCTCTTGGCAGCCAGGAAGCACTCTCCATTCCCATCTCATAGGTCTGGGTTACAACTCAATGGGGACCCTTCCCCAGGCACCAGATGAGTGGCACTCCTTCTCCACGGGTCACAGGCTCAGCTATGTAAGGTCTTTCCTTCCAGTTCCTGAAGGATCTACACAAGCCGTGTCCTCAGAAGTCTGAGTCCAGCTACCCAGCAGCATGCTCTGAGCTTAACTACCATTTCTTCCTTTCTCCTCCAGTCCTTACTTTCTGCAATTACTGTTCCTGTGTTACTGTTTGCTTTTTAGTTTACCAACACCTGTTTAGTTTATTCATTGCATCACATTATCTCTGTTGAAATATGGTTTCTGTTTCCTTGATTGGACCCTGCCTGAAAAAAAAGATAACTGTTATAAAGCCTTTCATTTGAAAAGAGAAAGAATGGGACGAAATCCCAAGGGGTCAGTGATCCAAAGCACACACCATATTCTCCTGGAAAGAAAAACAGGGTTTCTTACACCAGCAGTAGAGTAAGTTCCTTGGACAAGCCCTGTCAGCCTCCAACTCTGCACTCTGGAATATTTCCCTGCCCATTTTTCTAGGGACACACTGGGGGTCCTCTCCTTCCTCTTGGTGAGTGTTTGAGGACATGGTTCATCAGGGAGTGAGCACTCCCAAGCCTTCATCATTAGCCCTTATCTTTCTCTAAACACAAAATTCCCTAATGACCTTCGTCAAATTGTGATCTTTTACTTATTTAATTCCAAGGACTAGTAATCTAGTTATTATAGGTTGTGGTCTTTGAGCCTAAAATTTGGCATGGATATTTCTATTTTCTCATCAGAGAGCTTCAGTCCATTATTATTGGTAAGTATTTATTAAGTACATCCTAAGTAGTAGAAACACAACAGTAAATGACATGTAATCCTTGTTTTATACAATTCACAGTTTGGTGGAGATGAGAAAATCAGACATTTAAGTTAGGCAATTCTAGTTGCAATGTGAGGAAGAGATCATAGTTGGGTGGGGTGGAAGACTGTGGGGAGGGGTGGGGGTAACGCTGGTGTTTGCATGGGGTGCTAAGGGGATACTTCAGTCTTGATGAGGTGAGGCAGGGAAGACTTCCTGGGAGAGTGACATTTGAGTTAATAGTAAGACAACGAAAATGAGGAACACTCAAGGTGATTGAAAATTAGAGAAACATGATAGATATAGATAATAACTGATCCACACAATTGGCCCAAGGGTAGCGCCTACTTCCTTTTTTAACCCCAAAGAAAACGAGCTCCAGCCCATACATATTAGATTAGCCCAACATTCAGTTATCTCCCACTTGCAGTTTTTCATGTTTCTGAGTTTTCTCAAACTCCAAAGGCTTGCACAATACAACAGAAGGTCACCACCCTGACTTGAACACTCAAGAGTGAAGAGACTGGGGTCTGATCAGTCTGCTATTGCTTTTGCTTCTTGCTGCCGCTTGGTGACACTGTTGACAACTGGACCTACAGAGCCCACAAAAGATGCTGATAGACCACAGACCTGTTGCTACGGATCTTAAAGTTTGCAGGGTCCACATCCTCAGCACCAGTCCAGTGGAGTGAGGGATGCCTAGGCTCAAAGCATGGGTCTTTTGATCCCATATAAAGTCATTCTCTAAGATGACAACCACTGCGGGAGTATACTATCAAGATTAAACCAATCATTTCTGCCCTGCAGACCTGAAATTCCTCATCTTTTTTTTTCCTTTCTAAGAATTCATACCACTAAAAGTCAAGTAGCTTTTTTATTTGATCCTGAAAATAGGTTATTTCTACCCACTTATTCCTGGACAATTAACAAAACTGCACACTTTCTCATCACCACCTCATCTTCTTCAGGGTTCGTATACATAACTGTAAGAATACGTAGCCCCTCTTTGTTTGGGAACACTGTGTTTAGCGTCTAAAGATTATTTGCTTTTCTAAAGATGGTTGAAGTGACTTCCCTGTACCTCTCTCAGAAGAGAGAGAGAAAAAAAATCCAAGTTAAACATTCAACAGGACATTTACTACAGAAACACTGGAGGGGCTGAAAATAGTTCATGTTAATGGAATATAGCTATTTAGGTGGGATGGTGAAACATGAGATAGTGAAAGATTAGACACCAGAGATACACAGGAAAGTCCTTGCTGACATGCTAAGGAGTTTGGATTTACTTCTGAAGCAATGGAGAATGCATGAAGGATTTAAGGAAAGTGGCATGAAATATTTGGGTTTTAGAACGGCCACTCTAGTGAGAAAAACTGATTGAAAAGTGCAAGTTTACAAAAATTGAACAACAAATTAAACCATGACCTTAATTATTTTCCATTTTTAAAAATTATGGTAAAATACCTATAACATAAAACTGACCATCTTGGCCATTTAAAATGTACAGTTTGGTTGTATTCAGTACATTAGTAATGTGTGTCCATCAGTACCATTTCCATAATACTTTCCACCTTTTAAAATCGAAATTCAATAGCTATTAAACTATAATTCCCCATTTCCTCCTCCCCCCAGCCCCTAATGATTACCATTCTACTTCCTGTCTTCGACATTCTGAGAACTCTGAATACTTCATATAAGTGGAATGATAAAGTATTTGCCTTCTTGTGACTGGCTTATTTCATTTAATGTAGTGTCCTCAAGATTAATACATGGTGCAGCATATATCAGAATTTTGTTTCTTTTTAAGGCTGGATAATATTCCACTGAATGTACATACCACGTTTTTGCATATACATTTGTCCATCAATGGACTCATGGGTTGCTCCCACATTTTAGTTATTGTGAATACTGCTGCTATGGACAAACATCTTCTGACAAAGAAAATTCCTTGACCTGATGGCCTTGCTAGTGAATTCTATCAGTCACTCAAAGAAGAATCAATATGAATCCTTCTCAAACTTTTCAAAACTTTAAAAGGAGAGAACACTTTCCAACTCATCCTGGGAAGACAGCATTACCCTGATACTAAATCCAGACAAGACACTACAAGAAAACTACAAATCAATAATCCTTTTGAACATTGATATGAAAATCCTTAACAAAATATTAGCAAACCAAATTCAACAGCATATTAAAAGTATTATACACTATGACAAAATGAGACTTATTCTTAGAATGCAAGGATGGTTCAACTTAAAAAAAAGTCAATCAGTGTAATATACCACATTAACAGAATGAAGAGGGGGTAGAAATGGTAATTTTAATTGATGCAGAAGAACATTTAACAAAATTCAATAATCTTTGATGATAAACACCATGATCTTAATTTTGCTAATACCAGCCTTCATCAACTGAGCTAAATAGTCATGATCAAAATTTGTAAGAGTATCTGCTTCTATAAAATAATATTAATATTATTGGATCTTTGAGATAGGTTTGTCCTTATAGGTACATGTAGCTTTTCACCAAATTTTTTCTTGCCATGGGGCATTTTTTTCCATTTTATTATAATCAGAAGTTTTCATGAAATATTTAGCTATCCACATTGTCTTCTGAAAAATAATAAAGAATTTAAATTATTCTTCAGCTTTTAGGGGACGGACTGCCCATCCCTAAGTTTTTGAAGAAAAACACCCTAACTTTTAAATGTACTTATTACAAAAGTTTTGCTGTTTCCTTGTCTCTGACATTTTGCCAGTATCTGCTGATATTTTTGTAATATCTATAATCACCAGAACTCCCAATAGTTCATATCTTGGAACTAAAGATGGGTGAAACCAGCTGTATTGGGGGGGCTGGTGAACATCTTGAACTATTTTTCAAATTGTGTTTGGGGTTCAAGGAAAATCAAAACATATTTTCATATTTTACCAAGAACTTTTTTCCTCCTAATTTTAAAATGATGTCTATTTTAAGGGAAATTTAATCCATATGTTACTAAATTCCTTACACTTACCTCATCAAAATTTGTTTCTGTAAGAGCTATTTGATGTGCAAGAAGCCTTGGGAGTTGTTTTATGAGAGTTTTTTAAGAGAATTTTTTTTTTCTTAGAAACAGGAAGTCAAATTTTCTAGGTGAAGACTGACTCAAGTGCAGCTTTTGCCAACTGTAAATTGCCTAGTCAGCCAAAAGTCCTCAATTTCATACAAATTTTTGACTTATCAAAATTTATATGAATCCTGATGATATTAACATTAATTTCTTGTCTTTGCTTTTGCACTTCATCTCAACTATTCTTGCAAGGTAATATTTCTATAATAATATATCACACTTTTTAAAGGCAAAGATTCTTTTCAGTTTTGATCTAAATTTGAGATTCCCAATAATATTTAAAATATCTATTACATTTCTCATTTATGCTAAGATCTGGTTATGTTACCAACAGTAAAGCTTATAGAATCAACCCCTCCTCAAAACATACACACTCATACTCTCACACACACACCCACACACACACACAAACATCCCTCCCAACATGTACAAGCACAGATATCAAACATATAGTTATTATTCTATTATTCAGATGCTTCTTTTAAGACACTGCTTTCCAAAGAATTTTCATTGAGTCACTTGCATCAGAATCAACTGCGGTATTTGTTAAAATGAAGATTCTAAGACCTCATCTCAGGCCTACTGAGTCAAAATCTTTGCGTTAATGGATCAATAAAGATATGCTAGCTCAAGATTCACAATATATTATCAAATGAAATGGTGTATTTAGAAACTATCAACCATTGTGGAAAGCAGTTTGGTGACTTCTCAAAGAGCTTAGAACGGAATTACCATTTGATACAGCAATCCCATTATTGAGTATATGCCCAAAGGAATATAAATTGTTCTACCATAATGACACATGCACGTGTATATTCATCACAACATTATTCACAATAGCAAAGACATAGAATCAGCCTAAATGCCCAATGATGGTAGATTTGATTTTAAAATGTGCTACATATATACAATGGAATATTATGCAGTCATAAAAATAATGACATCATGTCCTTTGAAGCAACATGGATGGAGCTGGAGGCTGTTATCCTAAGAAAACTGACGCTGGAATAGAAAACAAAATACTGCATGTTCTCTTATAAGTGGGAGCTAAACGTGGAGTGCATATGTACACAAAGAAGGGAACAACAGACACTGGGGGCCACTTGAGGGTGGGGGGTGGAAAGAGGGTGAAGATAAAAAGAACTATATATCAGGTACTATGCTTATTATTTGGGTAACAAAATAATCCGTACACCAAACCCCTGTGACACTCAATTTACCTATGTAACAAACCTGCACATTAACCTAAAATAAAAGTTTAAAGGCCGGGTGGGTGGCTCATGCCTGTAATCCCAGCACTTTGGGAGGCTGAGGTGGGCAGATCACTTGAGGTCCGGAGTTGGAGACCAGCCTGGCCAACATGGTGAAACCCTGTCTCTACTAAAAATACAGAAATGAGCTGGGTGTGGTGGTGGGACCTGTAATCCCAGCTACTTGGGAGGCTGAGGTGGGAGAATCACATGAACCCAGAAGTATGTAGAGGTTGCAGTGAGCCGAGATCACACCACTCACTACTATACTCTAGCCTGGGTGACAGAGTGAAACTCCATCTCGAAAAAAAAAAACAAAACCAAAAAAGTGTTTTTTTTTTAGAGAAAACTCTCTGAAAACCGTAAGATGCTATAAAAATTTATTTTTGAATACATTTTCACACAGCCCTTCCCTTTCTTGCTGGAATTTGGATATGCTGCTGAAAGAGGAGCAGCTATCTTGTGAGTGGAAAGTCACCAACATGAGGATAAAAGCTATAACCTTTAAGGTGGCTTTTGTCACATGAGAAAAATAAAACTGTTTAAGACAAACCCAACATAATCCTAAATGGTGCACTGACGTTAAGTAGTTTGTTGTTGGTGACTCACAACTTAGTAGTGGCAGTAGACAGTGAACTCCTTTCCACTTGTCCAGAGCCCACATTCTTTCACTTATGACTTGTTCTACATTGTCATTTCCCAAGGGTCAGAACACGCGGCTCTATACTGGATGACATAAAGGATTATAAACACAAAGAGACAGAACAACAAGCTCTGCCTTCCAAAAACTTACAGATAGGCAGGCAAGATGAGCCATAGTCACAATAACCTACAATATTATAGCCTATAATACTAAACAGAAAAAGAGATGTTAGAAAACAAGAATCACTGAAGTGTGACTGTATTATTAGTATCATCATTCATAATCATTGTAAGGACCATTATCGGTAGCTGTAGTCACAGTGATAAGACTTCTGGTTAGTAAGTTGTCACTTCAGTGCTTCCTCTCTACATCTCTGGAGGGCCCACCAATAGACCAGGAGAAGAGGAACTGCTACCTTCTCTAGTGCAGCCTATCCCCTTCAGGTACAAATTCAGCCCAATACC
Organism: Rhinopithecus bieti; assembly: GCF_001698545.2. NCBI lineage: Eukaryota > Metazoa > Chordata > Mammalia > Primates > Cercopithecidae > Rhinopithecus > Rhinopithecus bieti. The sequence goes on from NW_016804690.1 coordinate 5,416,779, forward strand.
ACCTGAAGTCACATGCTCTGACTATTGTTAGATTTGGGACAAAAATCCCCAGGAGCACTGAAAAAACAGACAAGGTGCCCACAAAAATGCTTTAGAAGAAAGAGGTAGAGAGCCCCTAGTTTCCTTCTCTTTCACGATAGTACTCTTGAAAGTGTGCCCATGAACTGTGCCCCCAGAAAACCCTTCTCCCATGCTCAGCTTCTACTGGGCACTCCCAGCCCCAAGGCCTGCCTGGTGTGGTTTCCCCAGGGGTCCTCATGCAGCTGCTCATTGGACACAGCCTTCACTGCGACCTCTTCAACTCCAAAAATGATGTGATATGTGTGTTTTGTTTTTGTTTTGAGGGAGAGGAGGAAAAGAGGCACAAAGAGCCAGGACAAAGGGTGTGCTTGATATAAAGAACCAGGGAAAGGAATACTTGGGGTCCCTGGCAAAATTTCAAAGTGAAGTTTATCCAAGCTATCCTCTCACTCATTCCTCTACAGCCCCTGACCTTTTTCCACCTCTCTGCAGCCCTCACTTGCCCCAGCTTTCCTCAGAAGTCCAGTGCCCTCCTTCCTCCTGCAATATGTCCTTCTTCTCAACTTCCCAAGGCACCAAACTTGGGAAAACACCTTTCCCAAACTGTCCAATGCACCAGCATTCACTCTTCCTCTTTCCTTTCACATCACAAGCTTCTTCCTTTTACAGCAGCTTGGCAAGTGCTCAGAAAGCAGAAAGATTACAGTAATTCAAACAAAAGTAAGATGGTTCCACTGTAACCTTCCAAGGGGTTTCCTGAATCACACAATATATATTTTTAATGTATAGAATTCAAAATATTATTGGTAAAAGTTTTTATTGGTTATCTGCAGGATACCTGTTATTAAAAGCATTCTATGTATTTAGCCAACACAATTTTAATAGAAAGTTACATGAAATATAGAAAAGAAAAAATGCACAGCACCAGGTACAAAATCAGTGCTGAAGAAATGTTGTTGGATTATGTGTATATTCAAATTGTCACCATTAATGTCTGATGACCTGGTGGTATAATCATGATGCATTTCTTTAACTATGAGGAAGATTAAATGTATTTAAGCCTTTAATCTTGTTTAAAATCTGTATTAGGGAACTACTATATCCAAAACACCATGCTAGTTTGTGAAAGGAGAATGATAGAAAGATGAAAAAGACATGGTGCCCACCTTAAGAAAAAAAAAAAAAAACTTACAACATTGAAGGGAAGGCAAACCAAAGTGTAAATGGCATCAAAGATTGGTATTGGTGTGGGTATGGCGGCAAAAATGCTGATATTGTTCCTGCCAAGAATATTTGTGCTTCTAGTTCCAAGCAAATATGTTCCTACTGCTGACAAATGTTATTCCAGAAAAGTAGATTGACGGCCAATCAGAAATCTGTAGATTACAGCATCCAACACAGTCCATGCATGTTCACACTTTACCATTTTTTCAGGTGACATTGCTGCATCTCACAATTTTTAAACTTCAAGAACATATATTGCATTTCTCACTCCCTATTTTCCATTCCATGACTGAAATATAAAGGTTGTGGTTAAGTAGAAACTCCATGTCCAGGCTCAGGGAGAAAGAAAAATAAAACTCTTAGACTAGACAACTAAGGAAAAAAACATTTTCTGCAATAATTTTATATGATGGATAAGACTACAGGGTGGGTAATGTAGAATGGATAAACCAAAATGATAGAATAGATAAGCCAAAGACAATGAAAGTGAATATTTAATATCTCTCCCTATGTGCCAGGAACTGTGCTAAATGTTTCACCTTCATCAACACTTTTCTTACTTCTCAGAAATCCTTAGACATTGGAACTATTTTCACTTTACCAAGGAATTGGAGGCTACTAACAGTTAAATTTTCCAAGGGAACATAGAGAACATGTAGTTGAACTGAGATGCTAATTCAGGATTTACTGACAGCAAAATCCATTTTCTTAACCACTTTCCTACACATATTGTTAGTTTTTCCCATAGGGGTGAGGGATGTACACTCACGGAAAAATGAAAATCATGAAGACAAGTTTTATTTCACTTCACTTTTTTTCCTCGAGACTGCCATTATTTCCTTTCCCCCCTACTCAATAATTCACAGCCTGGCCTTTGCTTTTAGTCGATCTGAGTCACAAAATGTGCTTTGAAGTCCAAGTTTGGACAAAGTGAGATAAGGGCAGGCTCCAACCATCCTCAAAGCATTCCCATTTTGTTTATTTTACTCATAGGCCTTGATCTTTTGATCTGTTTGTTCCTGCTTTCAGGACACTTGAGTGCTTGCTTATGGCATGTCTTCCAACTCAAACCAGCTATTCAAACCCACAAGTTCCAATCTGGGCTCTTGTAAGTTAAGGTTCCCAGGTTCTTGGAAAGCCATGGGGACCTCAGACAGGGAGCAGGCAGGGCTGACTGCATGTGAGAAAATGAGGGAATAAAAGCTGTTGGATTTAGTATTCATCACCCCCATAAATAGGCACAATGTTTTTGTACCTTGTAAACAGTCAAAAACATTCCCTCCCTTTCAGTGTGTATCACTTTGATCTTCTCAACAACACAGGGAGGAGTGTTATAATCTCACTTTGGTTTATAGATGAGGTAATAGACTTGGAGTGTTCACTCCATCAGTAAATAGCAAAGCTGAGACTCAATCTCAGATCTTCTGACCCCTAATAATATTCTTTCCCAGAGAGCACATTATCACTACCTTTTAAATATTAAATTTTATCTGCATTAAATAACAAATGTAACTGGTTCAGTGTTAATGAGGGCAACTTAAGTAGATCAAAACTAAAAGTGAGATTCCAACTCACCTACCATTTTGGCTTCTGTGACTTCTAGTCATCGACATGACAAACAACACATGGTAGTAACTGGGTTCTGACAGGCCAAGATGTAAGTCCTATGTTGAACTTACACCTCCACATGGCTGGGGAGGCCTCAGAATCATGGCAGAAAGCAAAAGGCATTTCTTACATGGTGAAGGCAACAGAAAATGAGGAAGATGCAAAAGCAGAAACCTCTGATAAAACCATCAGATCTCATGACACTTGTTCACAGCCACGAGAAGAGTATGGGGGAGACGTCCTCCATGATTCAAATTATCTCCCACTGGGTTCCTCTCACAACATGTGAGAATTATGGGAGTACAATTCAAGATGAGATTTGGGTGGGGACACAGAGACAAACCATGTCATTCTGCCCCAGCCTCTCCAAATCTCATGCCCTCACATTTCAAAACCAATTATGCCTTCCCAACAGTCCCCCAAAGTCTTAACTCATTTCAGCATTGACCCAAAAGTCCGCAGTCCAAAGTCTCATCTAAGACAAGGCAAATCCCTTCTGCCTGCTAGCTTGTAAAATGAAAAGCAAGCTAGTTACTTCCTAGATACAATGGGGATACAGGTATTGGGTAAATACAGCCATTCCAGATGGGAGAAATTGACCAAAACAAAGGGGTTAGGGCCCATGCAAGTCTGAAATCCAGTGGGGCAGTCAAATTTGAAAGCTCCAAAATGATCGCCTTTGCCTCCAGGTCTCACATCCAGGTCACATTGATGCAAGAGGTGGGTTTCCATGGTCTGGGCAACTCCGCCCCTGTAGCTTTGCAGGGTATAGCCTCCCTCCCAGCTGGTTTCAAGGGCTGGTGTTGAGTATCTGTGGCTTTTCCAGGTGTGCAGGGCAAGCTGCAAGTGGATCTACCATTCTGGGATCTGGAGAACGCTGGCACTCTTTTCACAGCTCCACTAGGCAGTGCCCCAGTGGGGACTCTGTGTGGGGGCTCCAACCCCACATTTCCCTTCTGTACTGCCCTAGCAGAGGTTCTCCATGAGAGTCCTGCTTTTACAGCGAACTTTTGCCTGGGCATCCAGGTGTTTCCATAAATCTTCTGAAATCTAGGCGGAGGTTCCCGAACTACAATTCTTGACTTCTGTTCACCTGCAGGCTCAAAATCATGTGGAAACTGCCAAGGCTTTGAGACTTGCACCCTCTGAAGCCTCAACCCAAGCTCTACATTAGTGCCTTTCAGCCATGGCTGGAGCAGATGAGACAGAGAGCACCAAGTCCCTAGACTGCACACAGCACGGGGACCCTGGTCCCTGCCAACAAGACCGTTATTTCCTCCTAGACCTCCAGGTTTGTGATGGGAGAGGCTGTTGCAAAGGTCTCTGACATGCCTTGGAAATATTTTCCCCATGATCTTGGGGATTAACATTCAGCTCCTCGTTACTTAGGCAAATATCTGGAGCCGGCTTGAATTTCTTCTCATAAAATGGGATTTTCTTTTCTATCTCGTTGTCAGGCTGCAAATTTTCCAAACTTTTATGTTCTGCTTCCCTTTTAAAACTGAATACCTTTAACAGCATCCAAGTCACCTCTTGAATGCTTTGCTGCTTAGAAATTTCTTCTACCAGATACCCTAAATCATCTCTCTCAAGTTCGAAGTTCCACACATCTCTAGGGCAGGGGCAAAATGCCACCAGGCTCTTTGCTAAAACATAACAAGAATCACCTTTGCTCAAGTTCCCAACAAGTTCCTCATATCTATCTGAGACCACCTCAGCCTGGATTTCATTGTCCATATCATTATCAGTATTTTTGTCAAAGCCATTCAACAAGTCCCTAGGAAGTTCCAAGCTTTCCCACATTTTCCTGTCTTCTTCTGAGCCCTTCAAACTGTTTAAACCTCTCCCTATTATTCAGTTCCAAAGTCGCTTCTACATTTTCAGGTATCTTTTCAGCAATGCCCCACTATACTGGTACCAATTTACTGTATTACTCTGTTTTCATGCTGCTGATAAAGACATATACAAGACTGGGAAGATAAAAAGGTTTAATTGGACTTACAGTTCCACATGCCTGGGGAGGCCTCAGAATCATGGTGGGAGGTGAAAGGCACTTCCTACATGGTGGCAGCAAGAGAAAATAAGGAGGAAGCAACAGCAGAAACACCTGTAAAACCATCAAATCTCGTGAGACTTGTTAACCACCTTGAGAAGAGTATGGGGAAAACTGCCTCCATGATTCAAACTATCTCCCACTGTGTCCCTCCCACAACACATGGGGATTATAGGAGTACAATTAAAGATGAGATTTGGGTGAGGACACAGAGCCAAATCATATCAAATATTAAAAATAAAACCAGATGTTATTGATATGCATCTTGTCCTCTAATGTTCTCACCTTTGCTCTAATTCTAATGATGCGGCTTATTAATTAGGCAATTTCAGCCATTGACTAAGGTTACAAAATAGCCACACTACCCATATCTCAGTGGCTTAACAAAATGCAAGTTTATTTTTTGGTCCTATAAAATCCAAAATGAGTATTCCTAATCAGCTCTCTTCTAGTTGATGCAGGGACTTGGGTTTGGAAGAAACCATCTCACATTCCACCATCTTCAATTCATGACTAATGTCACCACTGAACAGAAAAGAGTGTGAAATCTTATATGGGAGGTCTTTATGAGCCATATCTGAAAGGGGTATATATCAAGACTCAGTCACAAACAAGACAGCTGGGAAACACAGTCAAGCTGCATTCTAAGGAGAAAGAAGAAACGGATTTGTGATCAGCTAGTGGTCTCTGCCACATACTTCCATTGCTCAAGACGTATTTGGAATTCCCATTTTAAAGTTGTTTTCAAAGTCAGTTTATGATCCCATAAGACAAATAAGGGATGAGATGATTATATATATGTGTGTATATATATGTATACACACACACATTTTACATATATATGTATGTGTATATATATATATCATTTGAAGTACATGTGACCAAAAATTGTATTATCAGCTTATCAACTAATGTATTCATTGAGTCTGGCCTCTGCATTAGTAAGGGTTTTCCAGAGAAACAGGACCAATAGGGGATTTACTTTCTGTCTATCTAACTATTTCTCTCTCTCTCTCTCTCTATTTATCTGTCTGTCTGTCTACCTACCTACCTATATATCTTAAGAATTTGCCTCACATAATTTTGGGGGATGACAAGTCCCAATATCTACATAAGCAAGCTGGAGACCCAGGAGAAGTGATGGTGTACTTCCAGTCCAAGTCCAATAGGCTGGAGACCCAGGAAGAGCCAGTTCTTTCATTCAAGTCCAAAGGAAAAAAATATGAAAAATACTTATGTCCCATCTTGATTGTAGTTATGCAGAAGGAATTCTTTCATACTCAGACTTTTTTTCTATTAAGGTCTTCAACTAATTGGATGATGCCCACTCAAATTAGGGATGGCAGTGTGCTTCACTCATTCTACCAATTCAAATGTTAATCTCATCCAGAAATATACTCACAGACACACTAGAATAATCATTAACCAAATATCTGGGTACCCTGTGGCTCAGTCATATTGACACAAAATTAATCATCAGAGCTCCCAATAACCTTTGGCTACTTATAAAATTTATTGTTTACAAGTTACATATCTGACAGCATTAAGAAACCAGAGAATGCAATGCACTTGTTGAAGGCAATTTCCAAAGAGATTTTCCAAAATATTTTGGACTTTGGCCTCTCAAAGTCTACACTCAAGAAGATAACATTCATATGTATATTTATCTGTTAATTTATATCATTTATATGTTCTGTATGATTGATATGAACTAAATTATGTGTATGGAGTTCATTGTCTGCTAGAAAACTCTAGTAACAGCTGAGACTCTCAGAGTGTCAAAGGTAAGATTACTTTTCATGTAACCTGAGATAACTTGAACCACTGAAATATCTTTAATCTGGAAGTTGGAGAATACTGTCAACATTCCTGGGTTAAGTCATAAAATACTGCATAAACAAAATGGAAGCATTGCAGTTCAGAAATGATAGTGATGATGAAGGTGGCATTGTTGGAAGAAAGAGGTTGTTTTACCAAGGACATATACGGATCCTCATTTCCACCCCAATTTTAGATTTCTCTCAGCAGAGGAATCAGCCTTGTATTTCTTTCATATTCTTACAGCACTTGGTACAGCACCCAACACAGAGTAATTGATCAACTGATTTCTGTTTGTAAACAATAGGGTTTTCAACAGATACCCAATGCCCTGAATATCACATTCTGCTATTGTGCCATTATCCTGTTCAATCAAGTTGTGTGCATCAGTTTAAGACATGCACAGTTATTTTAGTGTTCTACACCAGCCATTATAGTCTTCATAATAATTTTTACGAAGTCCTGAGAAGTATCATCCAATTTTGTGACCCCAAAACATATTTTACAGATAAATGAATAATCTTGAGGAGGAGGCATCTTCAGCTGATTTTTCATTCAGTATATCTCTTTTCTAACTTCTGCATAACTTTCCATCTGGCTAAAGACTTATGAAAACAGCACCTTATGTGCTTCCTACACCAATTACAGGGCACTTTACATCGTGAAAGAAAGGGAATGTATTTGTGTCTAGAGCTCCTGATGGGTTAACTACCCATGTTACATGTCGTATCTCATCACCTGGTGTTCCAGATAGTCTAACATTTTTCTTTTATGATCTCTCCTTATAAGGTTTGTACCTTTCATCTCCACACTGTAAATTTTGGTCCTTCCCATTCCTAATTTATTGAGCCAGAGTCCATGTAAGAACAGACTGTGGTCCCCTCAGTGACATGGCACAACTTAGCCTACTAGGTTGAGGGATATGCCGAACCAGTGAGTAATGTCTGGGAACTCTTTGGCTGACGTCCTCCTGTGCAAGGACAAATTTGCATTCTCACAAGTTCTCAGAATGTTTCTCCTTTAGGAACAATATCTGACACTGGAATTTTTGAAACCTGCAGTACTCTGTCAAGCCAAGCCTCTTTCCTGATAGGAGAAATGAAAGCCAGTTTTGTTCTTCATTCTTGTGACTGGTTCATTGTGCTATGACCTTGTGTAGACTAGCCTTTGATTCCCTCAGAGATCTGTGTAGACGACTTGGCATCTCAATATGTGTTTTCATGGCAATCTAGGGTCTGGTACCTTCCCTACCCCCCACAACCACGATTTGGTGATCACTTCTTGGACTTCTGCCTCACTTACTTTCACTACACAATTTAGAACTTAATTATACACGACTTTATATTTTGGACTCCTGTTTCTCAGTCTACACTGCTAATTTGTTAAAGGAATGGATTGTATTTTATGCCTCTTCTGAATCCCACCCAAACCACCTAGCATCCTGCTCTGAGTAACCTTAGAGTCACTCACTAAATAGGTGCCATGACGATGAAATCATACGAATGGCTTTTGATGACATACCAGATCTTACACATTCAAATGAATGCTTTCCTTGGCAAGGCTGCGACCTGGAAGGCTACCCACATATGCCAGTGATGTTATCAATGCTCAAAATAATGTTTCAGTGACTTTCTTTTCTTGAATTAAACTGAGCATCTTGGATAATTATTTAATATTTGTTATTTAGCATCTACTATCAATGCATGGCACTGTTTTTAGTGGGTACCACAAATATATTAAGATACAATTCCCTGGTCTCAGACCGTTTGCAGTTTTATGTATAGGGTCAGAAAAGGTTGTGACAGCAATTTTATAAGGTAAAATGTGGCAAATATCATAAGGGAGGTATAAAGGATTATAGGGATCAGAGAGAGAAGAGGTAATTTACAGCTGAACCTAAACGGAACATATAACTTCAATCTTTATCTTTGTAAATCATTGTAAATATTTATTAGATAATCGTTTTGGTCTTAAGCAACAACTAAAAACTGCTTAGAACTAGTTAGGGAATAAATTATGAAATAGTTTGTTGGTTGGTAGATGAGCTCCAACCACCAGTGCCACTGGGTGACAAATTATGAAAATAATTGGGTAATACGATTAAAAAGTTGGAATGGAGCAATAAATCATATCCCTAAGTTGGAAACTTCTTTTGAAGGGAACTGTTTCTTCAAACAGAAAAACATAATAGTCACCTGAACCAATCAGGGATCATAAGATACTTATGATGTCATTCACACCTGTCTGGCATCTAATTTTTGACCATTCATTGCCATATGCCATTTGTACTTGTTTCCTCATTTGCAAAAGTAAAGAACATAAGCCAGATCAAAGGTTTTCAGTGGAATTATGAAAATATCCAGGAGTTATGGGCTTCCCTATGAGATTTCACTTGAATAAATATATGGCAATAAAATACTATTTGAGAATTGCTAGACTTCTTCACTGCTGAGTTCTCTCACAGCTCACATGTTCTATGCTCTGCACATAGTAGATGAGTTCCAGCCACCAGTGCCACTGCGTGACAAGAAACAACCAATTGCCCACTGCAGATGATCTGCCCATGGCCAAAATTTCTTGGGGATTCCCAGGCCCCAGGCACAACGCTGCTTATCTGTCGCTAGCTCTCCTGTCACCTGGTTTTGTTTCCCTCAGAGTAGTCACGACTCTTAAATTATTTATTAATCTACATTTGTATTGTTTTATTACCCACTAGACTATAAGATAGTCCATTAAAGCAAAAAATTTGTCTATTTTGTTTACAGCTATGTCTTGAGTGACTAGATCAGTGCTTGGAACATTGTAAACATCAAATACATTGTTATTGAAAACAAATGCACAAATAAATGAATGAATTGATTGATTAATTAATAATATTTCACAGTTAAAGATTCAAGGGAAGACCTAGGGAAGATAATAAAATATAAAAATCAATTCAATAAAGAGATAGTGTAGCATTTATATACTTCTGGAAATGTGTGAGGTACTGAGAATACAGAGAGAATAGACCTATTTTTGGTGAGCTCATAGTCTATTTTGTGAAACAAAGCAGCAATGCAGGGAGCACTGTATACAAGAGAATAAAAATAAAACATGACAGCATATCAAGAAAAATCTCAAAGATCCCGCCAACAAATGGCGAATGGCTAAGCAGGAGACCATGTAATGTATTAGGCATTTAGAGGAAGCAGAGGAATTCCTGTGAGCTGGAATGACCTAGAAGATCTTCAAAGAGGAGAAAAACATCAAGAATAGAAGGATGTGAAAAAGTGGGCATCCCATACAAAGACTGGAGGTGAAAAGGGGAAAGAGCCCATCTAACTGGACAGAAAATAAACTAACTCTTAATGAGAACCTAAGGTGTGCCCCACACCAGGCAATGTATGTTTGGATATCTTTCTCATGTATCCTCCACACGTTCCTGCAAGGTGAAAAATATTATGTCTATTCCATAAATGGAAAAAAAAAATGGAGACTCAGAGAGATAGGGAAACTTGCCTAGATTCACAAACTCTCTGTAGTGATGAAGCCAGGATTTGCACACAGATCAGTTTGATTCTGAGGACCGTGCTCCTCCTACACCTCACCAACATAAGGAGCTTCTGGGCTCTGGAAAGCAGGGGTGGAGAGGGGAATAGTAAAAAATAAGGCTAAAATTAACTTACTGTTAGAATATGCTCAGGGCCTGGAGTGATATTGTATCCTATAAGACCAGTGAAGGTATTGAAAATGCTTGCCCAGAGGAGTGACTTTTGGAAAATATTAATTTAGGCAATGTAATCTGAATGGATGGAGAGAGATAGAAGCAAGATCAGTTAACCGTTATTGAAGCACCTCTGAGCTGAGGTAAGTACAAATGAAGTAGAAAGAAATAAATATAACAGATAGACCTACATTTAAGAATTGGAAAATTATGGGATCATCACAGGGAGAAAGTCAGGAGTCATGTGCAGCCTTAACAATGCTGGCAATACTGCCTTGCTATGCACACCCACTTTTGGTCATTCCAGAGTACCTTTTTCTAATTAGAGCCACTACCCCAGTTCTCTCTCTCTCTCTTTTCATTCTCTTTTCTTTGTTTTGCTTATATGTATCATGTGTTTTTTAAAAAATTCAAAACAAATATGAACTATTATGAAATCAAAAGGAATTTGAGAGGGGAGAATTAGTTACTGGCCACTTTTGCAAGTGATAAAAGAGAGTCATTTAAAATATATCAAGTATCAAAATGAGAAGAAGAGTTAAATTGTACTTTTTTTTTTTTTAAGCAGCAAGATTTATTGCCAAGAGCAAAATACAAAGCTTCCACAAGACAGAAAGGGACAGGAGCAATTTTAAATTGTACTTTTAAAATTATGTCTTTGGTTAAAAAGCGACTCAATTAAGATAGGAGAGTAAGAAAGAGTTTTTGCAGAGTTGTAAAACCTTTGTTTAAAAATCTCTTAAATACGATTATGTATATTTCTCCAGCAACTGATAACTGAAGTAAGATACACATTTATTTATAAATTAAAATAAGCACCTGACTTTTCCAACTGTCCCAGAACACACAAGATAAGAGACATAATGCCAAATAAAATTGCTTTGGCATTTTTTGAGTTTATTGGAAAATATTTTAAAATAAGAACATGGGTCTACAATAGAAGTTGAAATAAACTTATTTCCCATCTATAATTCACAAATTCCTTTAGTAGCAATTTTTCTGGTCGGCATATAGTTCTCATTTTCGGATGGAGAGTTGGAGTTTGGAGACCCCAATTATGCTCCTCCCTCATATTTTATATGTCAGACATGAGCCTCACATTCTGTAACCAGCTAATTAGGGTCTTTTTGTGGAGAAGCCGTTTCTAGATTACTGTGAATACCTTGGGGAAGAGTATGTGTTATTTATTTTGTATTCTCTTTTCCTAATAAATAGGAGCTCAATTCAATAAGCTAATGAAATAGATTTAATGAATGAATCGTGCTGTGAAATTACCTGCTACAAATAATATTGAATTGTATTGAAAAGACACCCATTTATTCATGTATAGCCAGGCCAAGTAAAATATGAATTTTTTTTTTTTTTTTTTAGAGGTGGAGTCTTACTATGTTGTCCAGGTGGTCTCGACATTCCTGGGTTCTACATCTAGGCCTCCTGAGTAGCTGCGGGACTGCAGCTCATACCACCACTACTGAAAAATAAAATATTCTTGAAAAAAAAAGCAAACTTTGAAAATAAAAAGATAAAATGTCGAACACCGGCTAATTTGTGAACTCTCGGACATTAGGAAATGTTAGATTAGGCTGTGCGGTGGCTCGACACCTGTATTCCAGCACTTAGAGCCAAATGGATCACAAGGTCAGAGATCAGAGGACTATCGGCTAACAGGGTGAAACCCCGTCTCTACTAAACAATACAAAAAAATGTAGCCCACTTCGGGGCACCTGTAGTCCCAGCCTTGAGCTGAGGCAGGGAATGGCTTGAACCACCCGGGAGGCGGAGCTTGGCAGTGAGTCGAGTCGCCCACAGCCCTCCAGCCTGGGCAACAGAGTGAACTCCGTCTCAAAAAAAAAAAAAAAAAAAGGTAGAATCAAAGAATTCAACGCTTTTTTCTTCTTTTATAAATCTCTTTTCCACCTGTTCATGGGCCATAAGTAAAATTTTAAAATTTATAGGAAAGATAAATTCTATTTAAAAATAAATAACCATTATTTTCACAAGATAATCATGCTTCTTCATGTAAATGTCCCAAAAGATAATAATTTGACCATATTTTTCCTTATGATTGTATTTGTATACAAATACTGAAGTATTACATAGGCCAGGTGCAGTGGCTCAGGCCTGTACCCTATCACTTTGGGAGGCCAAGGTGGGAGGATCCCTTGAGCCAAGGAGTTTGAGACCAGCCTGGAGAACATAGAGATAACTTATCTTTACAAAAACTAAGCATATTAGCTGGGCATAGTAGCACTTGCCTGTAGACTCTGCTATTCTAGAGGCTGAGGTGGGATGGGAAGATTGCTTGAGCCCAGGAGACTGAGGGTGCAGTTAGCTGTGATCGTACCACTGCACTCCAACCTAGGTGACAGAACAAGACCCTGTCTCAAATATATAAATTTGAGCAGGGCTATAATAGTGTTTGCTTACTCTTGTAGGTTGAGTCCCACATTGACTGCTTCCAATTGGTTATCTGTGGAAACACTTTATATATATCTATGTGTGTGTGCATATATATGTACAACCAAAAAAATCAGCTTCGAGAAAAAACTAGTCAGCTTCAAGTAAGTGAAAATTTTAGGGCAAGTGGTAGGTAGTGATAACTTTTTCCCTTCAGGCCATTCTGAACCATTGATATATTTTGCACATGTGGCTCCAGTCTTCATGTTTTCCCATCTAAGCTTAGGCCAGCTCACGAAAGGGCAACACTCTACAGTGGGAAGAGAACCAACTTTACAGTCAGACATTCCTGGACTGGAGTTGCTGCCACTCCACTATTTAAAAGTCGCGAGTCCTTGGACAAATCACTTCACCTTTCTGATCTGAACTTTCCCCATCTGTCCAATGGGGATGACTCACCACCACCCCGTTACCTATTAGGCTCTCGGTAAACACCAGTACACACGCTCTCACTTCCCCCACACCTAAACCTCTTCCAAAAAAACAGATATCTCTTTGAATCTATTATTTCATATGATACCTTCTCTTTTCTTATTCTTTCCGGTGGTTTCCAAAACCAAATGTATGTGATAATACATACTACATATTACTGCTATGTAATAACCAGTAACAGTGTTTGCTCACCCTGGTAGGTTGAGTCCCACATTGGCTGCTTCCAATTGGTTATCTGTGTAAACACTTTATCCTTTTACAAGGGTGAATCTAGAGTGCACTGAGTAATGCATAATGAAGTTAGTTTTGGGGATAAGGAACCAAGTTTGAAAGACAAAAAAAAAAAAAAAAAAAAAAAAAAAAAAAAAAAAAAAAAAAAAAAGCTGGAGGAGGGTAGATAAGCACAGTAAAATAATCTCCAATGACTTCATTGTGAAGTAATGACTTCTACCAAATAACTGCATTGTAGTTTTATCTTTCCAACCAAGATTGTGTTAATGCTCTAAAATTAAGTCTCTTGTGAAAGTTATCTGGAATTTCTCAACGAGTTTTTAAAGGGGTTTTATTTTTTCATTGGAGGTCATGCCTCAAGAATTTGTAGGAATTCCGCCTGGAAAGTAATAATCAGTGGAAACTGGCAGTCAAAGCTAATTTATATTACTCTTCCAGATAAAAATTCCTTCCGTCTTAGACCTGCATTTCAAAAAAGATTATTATCACTCTGGAGAGAATACATCAGTGTAGAAAAAAGAAAGAATGACCTCAAGGATGTCTTCACTGCCTCTGTGCAACTCCAGTTCTGCTTCTTTTTAAACCTCCTTTCTAAAATCCTCTCTTTTGAAATGTTTTGAGGATATTGAAAGCCAGGGGATGTGTCAGAGGCGTGCTTGGCGAGAACTCTCAAAATGATGTTCCCTAATTTGCCTGTTGTGGGAGTTCATGGGACATCTTGGGTGGTGGGAAAAGGACAGAAGTAGGAAATATGGGGGAGAGAGAGGTTCAGTAACTGCCCTAACAGGAGGAAGGTGTTTTTCATATAGTCTCATTCCTTTAGTGGCTAGAGGGATTGGCTGTGCTCAAATCAGAGCTTCAGCGCCTCCTTTAGTGGTCGTGTTTTTATATACATAACACATTCATGAGGTTCCATGCTTAATGAAAAAGCCTTGGCTTTTAAAATGAAATACCAAAATGTATTTTATTTTATTTTTGAGACAGGGTCTCACTCCAGCACCCAGGCTGGAGTGTAGTGGCCATATCTCGGCTCACTGCAGCCTCAACCTCCCGGATTCAGGTGATTCTCCCACCTCAGCCTCTCGAGTAGCTGAGACTACAGGTGCATACCACCATGCCTGACAAATTTTTGTATTTTCAGTAGAGACGGGGTTTCGCCATGTTACCCAAGCTGGTCTTAAACTCTTGGGCTCAAGGAATCCACCCCACTCAGCTTCCCAAAATGCTGGAATTACAGGCATGAGCCACCCATTCAGGCCAGTAGATCTAAATTTAAATTTCAAGTTCTCCAATTACTAGTTCCTTCATTTACAAGTTACTTAACCTCTCTGAGTCTCAGTCTCTATCTATAAAATGGGTTTTATGGAATTGTTAAGGGGAGTAAAGTAGTTGTTCTGTGTAAATCATGCAGCTCAGTGTTTGAATAACTAAAAGTTTGTTGTGTTAGTGTTTTACCAACTAACAGTTTGTTGGTAAAACAAATGAATAAATACATGTTAGTTCCTTCTATCATCTCTATTGCATCCAGAGAATTTGGGAAATGTCAACTCCAATGTGAATAACTTGCAGCCTGTTCAAGGATCCAACCAATGAAGTGCAAATGCACTAGTACTCTCTTTAGTAATTTTGAAAATGTTTTTGAATCAATACCAACAAAAATCCACAAAAGAGATATGCCAAATGATGATTTGTATGACTAAATCAGACATTCAGAAGCCTTACCCATTTCTCAAGACTAAGAGCCTATACCTAAGTGGCTAAGAATAACTTTTCAGAACCACTTTTTATTCACAGGATTTCAATCTGAGACACTGCCAAAAACAGACACAGCATCAAAACCAAATGGCCTGCCCTTTTTGTTTTTTTATCATATGAGATATGTGTAATGGGTCAGAGTCACCAAACTTCCAGCATTCAACAGAGCAAAAGTGAACAGGGGAAGTATTCTATTTACTAAGAATTCAATGAGTCTTATTGAAATATTTAACAGTTGGACCAAAATGTACAAGCATCATAAATACAGTTTGTACAATTCCAAAAAGCATCTATCTGGGACAAAGTCATTATTAATCCTATGTGTTTTTGTCAGTGGGTAGGTAATTCTTTAACAGTAGAAACAGAAGACAGATTAGCTTCCAATTGTGAGCTCATTCCTAAGGTCACAACTGAAAGCTGAAAGAGAAACAGAGTCCAAAATAAACATCAGTTTGGACTATAAAGCATTTCTCTCTGAGGGTGCCCAGGTTTATATGAAGGAATTCCACCTCAAACAAGGAGAAATCTAACTCACTTTTCCCAGTTATTAACGGGCACGTCTAGTGCCTGACTGTTCACATCGATCCATTCCTCAACCTCAAATCCATTTTCCAAAGACCCTGGCTTAAGAACCACATGAACCCAGAGTTCTCCTGATTCGTTGCACTTTAGTTGCTTAGAGGGGTAAGAAAATAGTTATAAACTATCTGTAGGAACAGTCCCTAACATGGTTGGCCAGAAAAGCTCAGTAAAAGAGCCAAAAAGTTTAATTTGTTGTAACCTACGATTTCTTAGTAAATATTAACTAATGTTGGAAGTATGCATGGATTTACTTCCCTAGACTGTTTGAACCTTTTAAATCATAATTTTTTTAAACAAAAAATTTAAGCAAGACCTTAAAAAAGTGACTCATAAAAGAAGGGTGTTTTGTTAGCTTCCCTTGCCTGCCTCCCAGCTACCCGTCTTCAGGGTGATGTTTTTCTTTCATGAGCTTGTCCCCTCCACTTATGTGCCTGGTTGATGGATAATTCCCTCTGCAGGTGTCTCAAAGACCCTGAGTACCCTTTTGGTTAAATGCCCAAACAAACTAACCACTGTTCACAGAGGTACTCACCTTTCTTACCCTTTGTCTCAGTCATGACTAACTGGATGCCCAGCCATATTAGGATTGAAGATTTAACCATTTATTCAGGTGCAGAAACCCAGAGGCCCTGCACAGAGTGACAGCTGGAGCATAACTCAGAAATCTACATATCCCCTAGCCATCAAAGGCATCTTCCTGGCCCAGCATGCAGAAGTTTGATGGATCTAGAAATAACTGTTTATATGGGCTGGATTTTCAGAAGTTATTATTTCTTTATGATTGATTCATTTATGTATTCATTTATTTCCAAAATGTCAGATGCTACGTTCTCATACCCCATGGGCAGAAAACTTTAAAATTTAGAAAATTTTCACAATGTATGCATTAATTTATTATTTATCAGATATTGATTTAACATCAACTATGTGCCAACAAGAGAAATGAGGGAAAAAGCACACTTAGAAAAAGCAATTTTAAAGACAAGAAAGGCTACATAATATATTGCAGGAAATGCGTAGGTCAATGTGACTGGAGCTTAGCATTCATTGGAGAAGGCAGAAGGGGCCAGAAGGCTGGGGGATTTAGGGGGAGGTGCTGAGAAGGCCCATTGCAAAGACCTTCTGAATGCCAAAGTGAGGATTTTGGATTTGATTCTGTAAGTAAAACAGAAATTTAAACACCATATGATCAGATTTGTGATGAGGAACAATGATGGTGTTAGTTGTAGTTTGGTGTGTAGCTGGAGTAGGGGACAGACCAATGGCAAATAAACCAGTAGAAAGGCTCTGGCAATCTAAAGGCTCTTAATGAAGGCAGTGAAGAGAAGTTGAAGAGAAGGGGACATTAGGGAAATTAAGGGAAATAAATCAACATGACCTCACAGCACACCTCTTTCAGAACAGACATTTTCTGCTAACAAATAAAAGGTCTCAAATCTGGGAAATGGGAATCTTTTTTAAATACTGAATTTATAAAAATAGCAGGAAAATTTGTCTTATGTCTCTCTTTACTAATAGATGATTTCAGAGCTAAACCCATAAAACAGCAAATCAAGGCAAATTTACAATGACAAAAGTTTCTTGTGTGGGAGGAGGTGGGTGGTATAAAGATGAAAAAGATACAGTCTCTTCCCTTAGAGACTTCATAACCCAGCTCCATGGTTCTCAATGGCTGTGTGTTGTGAACAATTATGATGTGAGTCATAGATTTTTAAAATGACATTAGAAGGCAGCATATGTAGGTTTTTAGTAGCAGTGATGATAAGAGCATAGGCAAGTTAAGAAACTTACCTACAATCTGTAAGTGGGAGGGCCAGGGTGAACTCACTAAGCCTGTAGTGGATACTGTGGAGTGCTGCCCAGAGCTGATTTCAGGACCAACGAGGGCACTTGTTTTTGCAGGAGCAAAGAAAGACTGCTGACTGCTCATAACTCCTGGTGCCTCCAATAATTGTCATTGACTGAAAGAAGCTGCCTCACCCAAGGTTCAGACTAGGGATTGAGGTGAGATACAATTCCCTTAATTGGAAAACTCTGGAAAGGTCATCCCAGCTCTAGAAATCCCAGGATTCATTGAAGCCTCTGTGGCAACTTCACTGCTGTTCAACTTCTCCCTCTGGAAAATATTGCTTCTTTTCTTCCTCCAAATATATCAATTCCAAAAGCATTTTCTAATAAACCTATTGTGTGCTAATTTCCACCCAGAGTCTCTGGATGTTTTCTCTGCCTTGTCCCCCAAGCTTATTCAGTCTCCATGTGTCACATGCCCAGCACAGACCTGTGTGATCTATGGCACTAATTCCTGGGGAAATAGCCAAACTGCAGATTATCTCCAAAGCCGTTTGACTGTTTTCTCACTGTCTTCTCCTTCAGGCTACCATTGAAATGGAAAATTTGTTGGAGAAAGTTGATTAAGTAACATTTCACAGAAGAAGAGAATTGTAATAACCATTTGTAAAAACCTATTGTGTGTTAATTTCCATCCAAAGTCTCAGGAACCTGAACTGTGGGAAGGCTTGAGGTCAATGCATGTTATACTTAGCTATTAAGCCATATGGTAGAAGAGTCATCACAAAGAATTTGAGCCAGACCTGAAGGAAGAGTAGATTTTGAAAGACCAAAATTTGGTGCTTAGGTGACAAGGAATAATAGGGACATGAATATTTGGGGAGCAATGACTAGATGAGTCAGTCTGGCAAGAGCAAAAAATTCAAATAATTACCAGAGATAAGTAAGGGAGCAGCTCAAGTGGCTCTTGGATGACACAGTCAGGAGCTTCTGTCTCACTCTGTTCTCCATGAAAAACAGAACCCTAAGTCAGAAGAAAATGAATCAGGCATCTGTGGAGAGGATGGAATGGAAACTTGAGGAGGAGGGCAGATGTGAGTGACATTTTATGTTAAACATCCCCAAGGATTTTTGACTAATTGAGTAAGGGAAGCCAGGGAAAGATAGAAGTCATAGAGATCTGAAAGCTTTGACAAAGGCAGGCACCCTTCCAGAGAGATGTTATTTGTTTGCTCTCTCAGGACCATCTTCAGGATAGATTGAGTTCAAGGACATCTCTCTTCTATCAAATGGTTATTACAATTCTCTTCTTCTGTGAAATGTTACTTAATCAACTTTCTCCAACAAATTTTCCATTTCAATGGTAGCCTGAAGGAGGAGACAGTGAGAAAACAGTCAAACGGCTTTGGAGATAATCTGCAGTTTGGCTATTTCCCCAGGAATTAGTGCCATAGATCACACAGGTCTGTGCTGGGCATGTGACACATGGAGACTGAATAAGCTTGGGGGACAAGGCAGAGAAAACAAGTCCTGTAATGCATGTTTGTATTGTCTTTCCAAGGGCATCTTTTCTCTTCCTTAAACCTGAGGTTCTGATTAACCTCAGATACCACATTGGAAATACAAGCTACTTCAATACATATTAATTCTATTCTGGATGTATTGTGTATTAAGATATCTAAGCTATTTTTAACTATACATACATGTCTAGTGGCTCAGTCATAATCAGATACTAATCACTTGATGAAATCAGTAGGAAAGACATTACACAAAAATACTGCTTCGTGTTTTGTAATCAGCCTTCCAAAGACAAATTCTTGCTGGCTTTCGGCCATAGGAAACAAGATGTTTAATTTCAATGTGAATTTCTTGATTCTATATTTAAATAAACAACAAATTGTGACAGATGAGAAAAACAATGTCTCCAGTGATATGATCCCACTAAATTGCCAAGTTGGGGGAGGGGAGAGAGTTGGGGGGAGAGAGACTATTTTTTAAACTGTAAGCCAGGGATACAGAAACTAAAATTATAAATTTGGGGAACAGGATTCTTTCTTTCTATTATCTTTTACATGATATCATAATCAATCTATGTTTGGGGGGGGAAATATCCTATATTCCTTCCCATTTCTACTATCTCTCCCATCTTTTTTATTTTTATTTTTTCCAGCTCTATGTGGTTTGCGGACACCAGAAATGTCAAAACTCTGTGGAGAACAGCTGTTCTCATTTCTGGCTCATCTGCTAAGGAAGTACTCAGAGTCTCCTCAAAAGGCTCCTGCAAGCTATCCCACCCCAGATGTAAACTCGGAGACTGATTTTGCAGTCTTTGAAAGAAATGATCAGATGCGATAGAACTGAATTTTCCTTACCATTGAATCTACTGTGTGAAAATTATTTGGAGGCCACAGCTAAAAGGTGACAGAGCTACCAAAGGTCCCCAAGCAGTGAGTCCACTAGTATATTAACAAGACATCAACAACACATGCCTTTGGGTGGGAGCAGAGGTAATTGCTGTTGGTAAGAATGGATGTCTCCTATCCCAGGAAGCCTCCTCTGAGGCCCCATCTGCCAGGCTTAGGTCAATAGCTCTTCTGTGGGTACACAGGAAGTCTTGCTTCTCTATCTCAACACACTATAAAGCACATATTTTTATAATAACCTTCTTATATGATTAGAAACAGAAGGCCTACCTTACTTGACATTGTACCCCAGTGTAGTGCACAGTATGTAGTACATCTAAAGTGTTCAGTGAATATCCTAAAGATGAAATCAGGTTTTAAATCAGTTGGATGTAGCTAGAAGACTAGATGAGGTGTAAAAGGCAGCTGTGCTGGGGAAATGAGGGCAGCGAGGTTTTAGTCCCAATTTTAGGTTTGAGACTCTGACAGAAACATGTCCTGGAGACTGGTAGGGCACCAGCAGAAGGTGGCATCAGTGCCAAAAAGTTTGCTCTGACAGGCAAAGAGAGCACTTGAGTTTAGATCTTCCTAAACCCCTCAGTTGGGCTTAGGACCAACTGGGTCCTAAGGTAGCATGGGCAGGACTCAGCAATTCCTATTTGTTTCAAATGGAGGATTTAACATTGCTGAGAATCTAGGATTACAAGAGGGGAGTCCAAAGGTTGGTATGAAAATGCTTTGTGGTTGTGAACTTTAGGGCATACTATCTGACTGGGAACCAAATTCGAGTCCCATTGAGATCTCAGGGCTTTCACATTCCCAGGAGAGGTGTAGGGGGTCAGCAGGGAGGACCACCTGTCCTGTTAGCTGAGATCTGAGGATCAGAAAGCAGCAACACAAGGTGGTGTCAGGAGAGACAAGGCATCACTGCAGTACAAGAGGAGCAAAAGGACGGGCGAAGAGCCCACGCGTTCATCTCTATCATGTGGGCCCCCACCACACACCCAGGTGCCCACTTATGAAGAGCAGGAGACCGGGAAGAGATGTATTCATAACTTCCTGGGATATGTGGATTATTTCAATTATTGCATTAAACTGTAACCAATCCTGAAAAAAGCAAACAAGCTGGGTTTTTCCCTCTCTCTCTCTCTCTCTCTCTCTCTCTCTCTCTTTCTTTCTTTCTTTCTTTCTTTCTTTCTTTTCTTTCTTTCTTTCCTTTCTTCCTTTCTCTCTTTCTCTCTTTCTCTCTTTCTCTCTTTCTCTCTTTCTCTCTTTCTCTCTTTCT
>NW_016804690.1:5438654-5460021 GCF_001698545.2 Rhinopithecus bieti
CCTTCCTTCCTTCCTTCCTTCCTTCCTTCCTTCCTTCCTTCCTTCCTTCCTTCTGCTTTGTTCTGCTTTATCCTGCTTCCAATGAATGGAGGCTTTTGAAGATAATGGGAGCGTTTTGTAACATAATAAAGAAGCTACATTTTTTTTCTTTTTGAGCACATGAATGGAGCATGAAGGCATTTGTAACCCTGTGACAGGTGATTTTAATGACTAATCTAGGTACATAGGTACTAATCTAGGTACTAATCTAGGTACTTGGCCTAACTTGGCACCTAAATAGAGAGCTAAGAGGTTGGGGGAGAAATCTTATCTTTCAGTGGAAGTAAAATAAATCGGGGACATATGACTGTAATCATCACTATCTCCAGTCCCTCCAAGAGTCAGGAGACCTGGTGAAACCTGAATGTTAGTGAGGAAGTGGCTTAATACCCCTGAAACACAGTAAGCATTATTATTAGAAAAAAATCATTAGTGAAGGCAGCTGACATGTCTTCCCAACAGAACAAGGGACAGTAGATTGTAGAGAAGATTCAGAGCTGGCACTTATTTCAAATATTTGTATACATTTTACTTCTTGTACTTCCAAACCATCCAAAACAGCAAACAAAAATAAATCGAAGAGTATTTTCTTCCACATTTAATAGAAGTTAAAAGACTGAACTAAAACACAAACTGACTATATCTGGATCAGAGATACTTTGGTCTTGCATTATGTAACATATTGAGAATTTATAAATATGCAAGGATTATTTGAGCATTTTCCTTTGTTGTTTGATGATTTTTTTCTGTCAACAAGCACCATTGTATGAAACAACATAATTAAATCAAGTTATTTGATACTTATTTTAGGCATTTTATAGATGCTTACTCAAGTGATGGTTAACAACACTTGAAGTGGGTGCTATTAATTCCCTATGTTTCAAACAAGGAAACTCACAGAATGATACTAAGCAACTTGATTGAGATTTTACAGCCAGTAATAGTAGATATAGGATTTGATCTCAGGTTTTCCATGACTATAAACTGTGCTTACCTCCTACACCAGGCTGGTCTGTGAATAGAGTATATTCAACAAAACTTTGTGAATATCTGCCACGTGTAAGGTGCATGTAGAGAATATAAAGATCGTGCTTGTGGGTACAGTCACAGATTATGTTAGGGGTCCTGATCCAGACCGCAAGAGAGGGTTCTTTGACGTTGCACAAGAAAGAATTTGGGACAAGTCCACAGTGCAAAATGAAAGCACATTTATTAAGAAAGTAAAATGGTGAAAGAATAGCTATTCCACAGACAGAGTAGGGCATTCCTGAAAGTAAGAGGAGGAATGCTCCCTCTCTAGGTACAATGCTTGTTTATATATAGGATAATGACAACAACAAATCATAGGGAGATGTGCTCTGCTATAAGGGTTTGTGATAAAGGGTTAATTGTCTTAATCACCATATTTTGTAAAAATCAATGTTATTATTTTTAAAGCAAAATTAGAAATGCTTCTTAAGATGTTGCAGTATCAGGACATTCCTGAGTTTAGTAAATATTATCTGTTTAGTAAATATTATCAATATTATCTATTTAGTAAATGTTATCAATCTGTTCTTTTAAACCTAAACATGTAGAGGGGCTAGGAATAACTAACTTCCTGGGAATGCAGCCCAGAGTCCCAGCCTCATTTTTCCTAGCCCTCACTCAAGATGGAGTTGCTGTGGTTCAAACGCCTTTAACAGTGAGATGGGAGCCACGGAAGCACACTAGCAAGAGAAACCAAATATATGTAAGAATGACACAGCACAATAGAGCCACAATCATGTCCCTTTGTTTACTTATTTATTTGCAACATGAAAGCAAGACATCTCACCTGAGCATTTCTGATGGGTCCTAGCAAGACACCAAGGTGACCTGTGTTTTTCTCCCAGGCTGACGTTTCTCAAACTCCTAGCATTAGAAAGGTAGAGCCAAACCTCCAGGATTTGCTGCTTACCTGCAGCTCTCACTGAGCCCCAGGTTATCTGGATTTGGAGGATTTTGGATCAGTAGGATTGGCCATTAGACACTCTTTCTCATTCAATTAAGGAAGGGATAACAACTAATGTGTTTCTCTGATGAAAAAAGTAGGGTGGCCAAGGGGCTTTGATATCAGAGAGATCTGCTTGGATTTAAACTCAAATTTGGTCACTTAGTTATGACATCTTTGAAATATTTATTTAACTTTTCTGAACTGTGGTTTCTAAATTTATAAATTAATAAAATGAGGATGGCATGAGCAATTGTAGGCATTAACTAAAACAATACACTTGAAAGTGTTTGACAATACCAGGAGCTCAAAAAAAAGAAAAACATCTAAAACAGAATGTGGGTGAAAAGACTGAGTGTGATTTTCTACTTGAAGCAGAGTCTTCACTGAACAGCATACTTCTTTCTGACCATGCCCACACTCTACAGCCTATTGGCTTGTATTATAGATTTTTATGTGTGTGGTATATTATTTTCTCACACTAGCTCTCTTGCCATGTTCTGTCTGCTATTAACCTGTAAGATCATTAGGCACAAGAATTGTGAATTAGATTTGTTTTACATTCTCTTCCCATAGTACCTAATAAAAACTCCCCACAGAGCCTCCATTCTGTGAGAAGAATACAAATATACAGCACTTTAAAATTTACAAAATCATTTCACATGCATCCCCTCATTTGATCTCACCACAGCTCTCACGCGCTTCCTTGGTTCTCAGATCATGATGATTGGGAGGTGGACAGACTAAGTAATGATCAGGTTTCGGCATTAAACATAGCATGTACTCTGATACTTATCAAATTTTTCTTTGCCACCTCCTTTTCTCTCTAACCTTGCACCCTTAGAAATGTATCTCAGTTACACAACCTCGGGTCCAAAGTCCATCCCCTCCAAAAAAACAAACAAACAAACAAAAAGCCAAGAGGTAACTTGTTCCAGCACATTTCTGCGTGGCCTCCCTAGAAGGAAAAGAGCCTATGTTTATCATCCAATTGTATTAAGACATTAACATTTCCTGACCAGATTCAAGCAAGATGGTTTAAATGAGAGCATGCCTAATGACATTTTATGACAAACACAATATTTTAGATGCATGAATTAATTTTGAAGCTTAATTCTACCACAATTCTCACAAGTTAAAATTTTTAAACATGTAAGATAAGTTTTTTAAGAGCAGTTTTAAGTTTATAGCAACATTGAGAAGAAGATACAGAGATTTCTTATATACTGTTGTCTCCACACATGCTCAGCCTTCCCCGTTGTCAACATCTCCCACCAGAGTGGTGCATTTGTTACAGTCAATGAAATGACATTGACATGTCAACATCACCCAAATCCGTAGTTGCCCTTAAGGTTCATGCTTGGTGTTGTATATCCTATAGGTTTAGGTAAATGTATAATAATATTGTTCATCAGTATAACATTATACAGAGTGTTTTCACTGCCCTGAAAATCTTTTGTGCTTCTGCGAAAATTTTCACTGCCCTGAAAATTTTCTGTAGATAGATAATCCCTCCCCTTAAACCTTAGCAGTCACTGATCTTTTTTTTTTTTTTTTTTTTTTTAATGATTCCATAGTTTTACTTTTCCAGAATGTCATATATTTGGAGTAAGTTATGTGACCTTTTCAGATTGGCTTCTTTCACTTAGTAAAATATGCACTTAAGTTTCCTCTGTGCCTTTCTATAGCCTGATAGCTCATTTTTTTTTTTTTTTTTTTTTAATTGAGACAGGGTCTCGCTCTGTTGCCCAGGCTGGAGTGCAGTGGCACAATCTCGGCTCACTGCAAGCTCCACCTCCCAGATTCACGCCATTCTCCTGCCTCAGCCTCCCCAGTAACTGGGATCACAGGCGCCCGCCACCATGCCAGGCCAATTTTTTTGTATTTTTAATAGAGATGGGGTTTCACCGTGTTAGCCAGGATGATCTTGATCTCCTGACCTTGTGATCCGCCCGCCTCAGCCTCCCAAAGTGCTGGGACTGCAGGCGTGAGCCACCGAGCCCGGCCTAGCTCATTTCTTTTTAGTACTGACTTATATTGCATTGCCTGAACATACCACAGTTGCTTTATCCATTCACCTACTGAAGAACATCTTGGTTGCTTCTAAATTTCGGCAATTATAAATAAAGCTGCTATAAACTTTTCTGTGTAGGTTTCCATGTGGATACAAATTTTTTACTTCTTCGGGTAAATACCAAGGTGTGATCGCTGGATTTTATGGTGTATTAGCCCATTCTCACACTGCTATAGAAAACTACCTGAGACTGGGTAATTTATGGAGAAAAGAGGTTTAACTGACTCACAGTTCCACAGACTGTACAAGAAGCATGACTGGGAGGCTTCAGGAAACTTACCATCATGGCAGAAGGCAAAGGGGAGGAAATGGTGGAGCAGGAGAGAGAAAGAGTGAAGGGGGAAGTGCTACACATTTTCAAACAACCAGATCTTGTGAGAACTCTATCACAAGAACAGCAAGGGGGAAGTCCAACCCCATGATTCAAGCACCTCCCACCAGGCCCCTCCTTCATTATCTGAGGATGACAATTTGACACGAGATTTGGGTGAGGACACAGAGCTAAACTATATTATATGGTAAGGAGTATGTTTAGTTTGGTAAGAAACTTCCCAACTTTCTTCCAAAGTAGCTCCTCCATTTTGCCTTCCCAGTGACAAATGAGACTTGCTGTTGTTCTACATTCTCATCAGTGTTTGGTGCTCTGTTGGTGATCTGGATTTTGGCCATTCTCATAGATGTGTAGGCGTCTAATAGGTGTGTAAGTGTCTAATAGATGTGTAGGCTATTCTAATAGGTATCTCATTGTTGTTTCAATTTGCATCTCCCTGAAGATATACGCTGTGGAACAACTTGTCATTTGCTTATTTGCCATCCATGTATCTTTTTTGGTGAGGAAAATAGGATTTTTCAAATCCTACCTGGGACCTAACTGCACTGGCATAAGGGTAGCATGTGGTAACAATGGCAATCATTATTAAAGCATTTTCTGTAGACAGGTCATCTCTCTGTTAAATACATTGCTAAATTATTTACATATTGATGGGACTAAGAAGTCTGGGCAGCAAGGCTTTGTCATTATTCCTTATCTCTTTTCCTGCATCAGATAAAAAGAGTATCGTTTTGGTCTTAGAGGTATCACAGTGAGGCCAATATCATCTCTATAGAGATTCTGAGCTAAAAAACCCAAACCAATACCTCAAAGAGCAAAATGATGAACTAACCTAGCTGAGTAAATGCACGGTAGATGTGTTATTGTTGCTCCATCCTGCCATTCAACTGAAAAGATGACAAAGTGTGTTTTTCTCTCATTTTGTGTCCTCCTTCCATACCATTCCCCAGCTTTAATTCTATGCAGATTTATTCAAGGAAGAAGTAAAATGTGAATGGAGAAAATGAAAGCAAACCATTACAGGAAAGTGTCAAAAAGCAGAGATGATGGGCCATGAAAATCAAGATTATGAGTTGGCAACTGTCACCGTACAGAGGAGAACAGGCAAATCTTATGGAGCAAAAGCCAAAGGCTGTTTTCATGGTGCTGAAACTGGCTGTGCAGAAGAAGTCAAGTATGTTTTTCAGAATTTCTGATAGAGCTCTTGATGAGATGAGTGTCACATAACTTGTTCTGACCAGTGGGATGCAGCAGCAGTGACACTACCCCACTCTCAGCCTGTGCCTAGGAGGCCTGGCAACTTCTGTTTTCATTCAGGGAAGGAGACTCCTTAATTTGCTATAATGCATTTTACAGAAGGATGCTGCAAAATTCAGAAAGAAAGCATTTTAAAGAAAAGCATGTTTATTTTTTCCTTAGTGACCTTGAGTGACCTCCCCTGAAATTGTGATTGTTTTCATATCATATGAGCAAGGATGATACATTGTTTGTTTTGAAAGTTTAAATTGAGTTTGATTCCAATCAGGACTAAAATGTATCAATATTATGCTTGTTGTTTAATATTAAAATAGTAACTTGCCAATTAGTAAATAGCTCCTGCTTCTAGTCCCCCAAATGATCTCATGGCCCTAGGAGCCCCCTAGTTTGCCACTTTAAGGAAGGCCACTAGCCAACCTATTGCAACTGTCATGCACAATCCCTATATCTCTGCTCCCCAGTAGGAGAGTCTGCATCCCTGGAACTCCACAGGGCCAGTACCTGGTGCCCACCTAGTCCCCATGAGCTTCAGTTATCTGCTTATCTGTGGCACCTGCAGCCCTCCAAATGCGCTGTGGCTGGTTGTTTTGTGTGTGTGTGTGTGTGTGTGTGTGTGTGTGTGTGTGTGTGTGTATATCTCTAGCTCTATTTCTATTTCTGTCTCCATCTCTATCTATCTATCTCTATCTCTATCTCTGTCTTTAATTTCTATCTCTGAGTAACATGTTTGCATGTGTATACATATATATGGCAGAAGGAGAGGAGAAAAAGATGAAATTCACATATTACAATGTAAAATTGACCATTTTAAAGTGCACAATTAAGTGATATTTAGTACTGTCTCTCACTTTTGCAACCACCACCTCTATCTAGCTTCAAAACAATTTCATTGCCCCAAAAAGAAAACCATACACCAATTAGCATTCATCTTCCATTCCTACCTCCCCCAGACCCTGAGGCAACCACTGATCTACTTTATCTCTCTAGATTTGCCTATTCTGGACATTTCACATAATGGCATCATACAATATGTGGCCTTTCATGTCTTTCATTTTTCACTTAACATAGTGTTTTCAGTGTTCATCCATGTGGTAGCTATATGCCAGTACTCAATTCCTTTTTGTGACTATATAATATTCCATTGCACAGATATAACACTTTATTCATCTGTTGATGGACAATTGGGTTGTTTCCACCTTTGGCTATTGTGAATAATGTGTTAGATATTTTAAATGTTACTCTGTGCTAGTGTCCCTCTAGTGATATCAACACATGTAAAGCACCTCTCATTTATTTCCAATGCAATTAGTGTTTTGTGACTGCTTTCAATTAGCATTGTACTATACAGCAGTCTATCTCCTTCACAAATAAAATTTTCATTACTCAAAACGGTAAGTTTTTCAATTAATCTTTACTTTAATTCTTATTTGTTTTGTATGTTTAAAGATGAAGATGAGAAAAGTGCTTTATCAATGAAGTTAATTTGTTTCCTTGAGGAAAAGATACAACTGAAGACTTACTCATGACAAATACTTTTAAAATAATTTTTCCACTAGTTTTGTGGTGAGTTCTTTAATCTGAATTTTCTACATAATAATTTTAGGCTTGTTTGCCTTCTTAAC
Source organism: Rhinopithecus bieti (assembly GCF_001698545.2). NCBI lineage: Eukaryota > Metazoa > Chordata > Mammalia > Primates > Cercopithecidae > Rhinopithecus > Rhinopithecus bieti. The sequence continues at coordinate 5,445,950 of NW_016804690.1, forward strand.
TGTGTAGACACTACCACTGTATAATTTTAAAGTGTTATTACCATTGATTTCATGTTAGTATTTTCAGTGGGCCATTTTTTTTCTCTTGGTTGACCACTACCTGGATTAAAATTCATATTCGAATGCATCAGTTTTCTTTACAGAAGTTTCAATCCAATTTGCCTTCTGTTGTCATTGTCTCAGCACCAGTGCAGTGGCACAGAGGAGAGTTGGGCAATGGAGGCAGGGAGATGTTACGAACTTGGCCTGGGAGACAGCCCCAACTCTCCTGTGGACCATGGTAAGGTCTTTAACATCTCTTTGATATCAGTTTCTGCATCTTCAAAATAAAGACAGTAAGAGTAGTCCCTACATCATGGGGTTGTTGTGAAATTAGACTAGTTAATATATAAAAAGCACACAGAACAGTGCTTGGCTTATATGTAGCATATGTATATTTGCTGCTGCTGCTTATTCTTTCTTTCTTTATTTACTATGAGAATTCATTTAATGTTTTCTTGTTTATTTATTTATTTTTTACATTTGTAGGTACATAGTAGGTACACATATTATTGGGTTACATGAAATATTTTGAGACAGTCATGTAATGTGTAATAATCACATCAGGACAAATGAGGTATCCATCACCTTAAGCATTTTTCCTTTGTGTTACTTATTATTCATTCTCGTGAATACAATGAATGAGGCAGAGTGTTCCTCTGGGGTTGTTCAATCTCTAATGATTCTGGTGAGCAGGACTTTTGCTCATTAAGCCATGTGTGTTAGTCTGTTTTCACACTGCTATAAAGAAACTACCCAAGACTGGGTAATTTATAGAGGAAAGAGGTTTGATTGACTCACAGTTCTGCATGGCTGGGGATGCCTCAGGAAACTTACAATCATGGTGGAAGGGGAAGCAAGGCATGTCTTACATGGCTGAAGGAGAGAGAGGAGAAAGAGCAGGGAGAACTGCCTTATAAAATCATCAGATCTCCTGAGCACTCACTCACTATTATGCGAACAGCATGGAGGAAACCATCCCCGTGATTCAATTACCTCCCTTCCTCCACTTGTGGGAATTACAATTGGAGATGAGATTTGGGTGGGGACACAGAGCCAAACCATATCACCATGACAGCATTTTCATTCTGAGTCTCAAATGCCTGATGAGTGCCCAGGCATAGGACATCTACATTACCCACTGCATCCTCCCTCTTCTGATATGAACAAGATCAAGGCCTTGAGTCAATGACTAAGGCTCTACCCACAGATCACAAATGCAACAATACAATCTTTTTAGTTAAAAATGTACAGGAATGCTTACAGTGACTTAACATTTGAATGCTTCTGTGCTTCCTAATAGACATATTTTTGCCTTTCCTCTGCCCAAAGGCTGTACAGGCAATTGTCAGTCACTACAATATCTCTTTTAAAAATGCTGTGCTTTAATTTTAAAATATCATATTATTAATTTTATTTTAGCTAGAGTGATAAGGGTAGAATTTAAATTTCAACTAGCACTAAACAACTTATGATGAAAAATGGATTTTTCCACTTTCCATCCCTTTCCACACCTGGATCCTGCTCCCCAGAGGCAAATACCCTAAACTGCTCTGCTTCTCCTTTGTGCTTAGCTCCATGTTTGTGAATCATATGCATGCACTGCTCTTTCTTCATCAATAATTCGAGGCATGGATGATGAGGATTTTGATCTTTGCCCCCACCCTAAACAGTGCCTCTTAATAAAGTTACACCCAGATATTCTTTTTACTATATTATAATCAAAGTTACATGATAAAGGACATGGCAAAGAACATGTCCTGTTGTCACTTGCTTGAAAAGTCCTACTGGATGCTGGATAAGAGCACCACGTCTGGAGTTAGATTATAAACCCAGATCCATCATTTACTAGATGTGTGGCACTAGAGAAGAATTGACTCCAACACTCTGTGCTGCCTTGTACTAATTACTTTCCAAACATTTCATCATGTCTGCCATAGGCCTATCAATAATCCATTCACTCAAACACATTCATTTCATCTCTTCATCCCCTACCTCTCTCTTTCTTAGAGCCCCACCAAGAAAAGGATGGATAATTTCACGCTAGAATGATAACTTTCATTCCTTTATGGTGGATAATCCTCTAGACCTACTACATACTCTGCAGCAATCATGAATCCTCCCTTCATCTCTCATATGATAGACAACAATTTTTGCATTTTCTTTGTTGGGTCACTATGTTATTTTGCTAAAGCACTTATATTTCTGGCATGAAAACATTCTTTCAAATAAAACAATGTGTTACCCTTATATTTGATTTTTTTTTTTGAAAAAAAAATAGAATTCCCAGTTGAAAACCACTGTCACTCAGAATTTTTCAGCCTTTGTTCCACTCTCTTCTAAGACTCAGTTGCTGTTAAGAAATTCAAGACCATTGTTTCATATTTGACTGTGTTTTCCCCCTCCCCTTTGGAAGCTTCTAGGATGTCTTCTTGATTTCAAGTGTTCTAAATTTTACCATAACCTATGTGGGATTTTTTTTTCTTTTTTTGTCATTCACTGTGCTAGGTACTCCATTGCCCTGTCAATGGGAAGACACGTATCTGTCAGTCTGAAAAATTTTTAGATTACTTGGTCAATAATATCCCCCCTTCATTTTCTCTCTTTTCTTTCTGGAACCCCTAATTAGTAGCTGCAGATCTCACAAGATCTATGATTTATTTTTTCTTATCTTTTTCCCTCCCACTTCTCTCTTCTTTAATTTTTGTTCTACTTTTGAGAGTTGTGTGGCCCTATCTTACAATTTTTTATTTAATGCTTGTATTTTACTTTTTATATTTTTTATAAACAGCAGTTCCTATTTGCTTCTGACCATTTCTCATGGTAACCGTTATCTATATTACAGACTTGTTTCCCTGTGTATCTTAGAGGACATTATGATTTTCGAAAAGTTTCTTTCAACGTCTGCATTGACTCTGATTCATCTAAGTCCTCTGTGTCTAGTTGTTTGTTTGTTTGTTTTGTGGGATTTGGTCTCCACGCGCATGTTGAACATTTTCCTTTAATGTCTGGTCATTCTTCTCTGTCCAAGTACATGTAAGAGAGAGAGGCTAAAATACTACTGGAGCTACTGTACCTATGAGAAGAGGTACTGATTCTCAGGGATCACTGCAGGGTCTGTGGGGACGACCTCCCCTTTCCATTGAGGAGCTCCAAATATTTATCTAGAGACATTTTTCAGGACCATTCAGAAAAAAAGAAAAAATCTAATTTCTGCCAGTTATGGAGCATGATGGTGGTTGTGGAGGGACCAGCATAAGTTTAACAACTGGCATTCTGGGAGCAGGTGAGAGGGTATGATTGAGGTGAGACAGTTTTCATTTTTCTTAGAGTTCTTCCCTGTTTAGTTTTTGGAGAGAATGAGCCTTCTCCAGTCTCATCTGCCAGTGTGTGTGTGCTGGGGAGGGTGGTTCTATAGCAGCTGCTTGGCTGCATGCAGTGGAGGCAGAAACTTGGTTCCAAATCTTCTCCTGAACTCCACTTTCTTCTGAAACCAAGTCCTCCAATTCTGAGCCTTTCCGGGTTTTACAGGGTGAATTAACTCACTTATTGTTTCCTTGATAGTAAGTGCTTATATTTACCTTATTTAGATTTTTAGCTATTTTCATTTACTGTTTTCCAGTTTTCAAATATATCTTTAAATCTTTTATCTACTATTATCTTTTTCCCAGTTCTCTTTGTCTTTATGGATTAATAATTGCCTTTCTCTCTTTATTTTTGTTTTTTAAGTTACTGGCACGGGGTAGAAGGGGGAGATATTAATTGCCTGTGTTTACATGCCAGTTTAACTAATTTCATGCCAAAGGAAAAGATGATTTCTACATAGTGTTCTATGAATCAAACTGCCAGGCCCATCCTAATCAGGGGAGTATAATGGAATGTCATCTCAATCACCCTAAGTATTTCTTTGAAATTAATTAATGAAGTCGCATTCCTTTATTATCTGTTTGTTTGTTTGTTTATTTTTTGAGACAGTCTCACCTTGTCACCCAGGCTGGAATACAGTGGTGCAATCTCAGCCCACTGCAACCTCCACCTCCTGGGTTCAAGTGATTCTCCTTCCTCAGCCTGCCAAAGAACTGGGATTATAGGTGCCTGCCACCACGTTTGGCTAATTTTTGTATTTTTAGTAGAGATGGGGTCGTGCTGTGTTGGCCATGGCTGGTCTTGAACCTCTGACCTCAGGTATTTGCCTGTCTAGGCTTCCCAAAGTGTTGGAATTATAGGCATGAGCCACCATGCTTGGCCTATTATCCCTTTTATTAGAGTCTTTTCGCAGAGTGTCCTAAAAAGAGCTGATGGATGTTTTCTCAAACTGGCAAAAAAATCAATGAATATGATAGTAGATTGTGTTCAGTTATTATTTGTGATATGATGCTTATGGAAATCAACTTGTACACTTTTTCCTAGACATATATATGTTGTTCAGAATGCATAATGTATTAATAAGCAAATTGTTAATGTGATTTCAATAAATGTGAAAAAATTAGACATTATGCCTTCGTCCTCCCACCCCCACCTGTGTATATCTCAAAAAAAAAAAAAAAAATAGGTAAAATATAGCGTGATGGGGAAATAAATTGGAGATTCAAATCCTGAAAAGCAGATATCCAGTTTTCTAAATGAGCTATCATAAAGATATTAGGAATAATAATGTTATAATAATAGCTTCTATTCCAACTCAAGTATTTTGTTAAGGTTTAAAAATACATTCTTTAGGCATCAAGAAACCTTATATAATAGGTATTATCTGCTTGTTTACATGTGGAAATGGGGCTTAGAAAAGTTATGAGACTCAGTGAAGCTCCAGAAGGTTTTGGACTGCAGTCAGCATGGCTCTAAAGCCTGCATACTTCATACTGCAGTAGAAAGGAATGAAAATGGCATTCACCTGTAAACTTCTAAAAAATTTTCAGAGGCTTCCCTTGAGAATCGTCTGTCTATGTAATATTCTTTCTATTCTGCCATCTCATCTGAGTGAAAGAAGTTAAAACATTTGATATGTATGTAATTAGATTTTCAATAATCTTGAGTTCTCTTAAAGATATGAGCCTATCTGTAATTTCTTCTACCCCATTTTTTTTCCTCCTTTTCTGATGTGGCTTTTAGAAATGCCTATGGATATTTTGGAGTCTTTTCCTTTATTGAAAATTAAAATATGACTGACAAAAAATATGACTCAGAGAGTTTTCATCTGAAGGACGTGTAAATCTCACTGGGAAAAATCCTTTTGACTTTGGTTTTCTCTGCATAATTGAAAATACTGTTATGATAGGATAGCCATGCTACAATTAAACAAACATCCTATAAAAAATTCAACTTGTCAAAACTGGCTTGTTAAATAAGCTTGGAACCATTATCTGAATAACAAACTAGATCTGAACTTGGATAGCAGACTTCAGTTTTACGGGTCTTCCAATGATCTCATTGTTATAATAAATGAGTACATCAGGTTTCCTTATCCATCAGGAAAATTCTACACTCTGTGTTTCAGATGACTCAGAAAACATACAAATGTCTCCCATGATGAAAGATAAGCAGGTTCTGGATTGTTTTCATCCAATGCCCTTACAGCTTCACGTCAAAGCAACATTATTTTGAAGTCAGCTCCTGACTGGGGGAAATTGCCGTATCTCAGTTCATCTGGGCATTGGATCCATTAACTGATGGCGAGCCCCATTTCTTTCTTTCTTCAGAAATACGCTAAATATACTGGCATGGAGTCATATAGGAGCATTAGTACCTATTATGCCATCCTCTCCTTGTCACGAATCCCCTGCCTACCCACAGTCCTCTTCCCACATAGTCAGACTATTGCCTGGATACAAGAACATTAACCTAACAAGTATTATCTCCTAGCTGTTTGCAGAGGAGGCAAAAATGCGCAAGCCCTTCATGTTTTTTCCAGACTGCATTGGGAAAAGACAGTCATACAGGAGCATTCTTGACACTGGATTCCTGGTAGGAATCCCCCTACAAGGCTGTACCTTTTTTTCATGCCCTAGGCCAGAAGTTCTCAACCTCGAGGTGATTTTCCATCCCCCTACCACTACTGCCATGGGTATTTGGCAATGTCTGGAGATATTTTTGATCATGACAATTGAGGGGCACTGTCAGCATCTGGAGGGCAGAGGCCAGGGTAGGATGCTGCTAAACATCCTACAAGGCACAGGACAGCTCCTCACAACAAGGAATTATCAAGGTCCAAATGTCAACACTGGGGAGGCCAAAAGGCAAGTAGAAAGATGGCAGGGTGTCCGACCTTCTTTCCTAATCCATGACACATGTTTTGTTGTTGTTGCTGTTGTTGTTTTAGTGATTTTTATGTGACAAAAGTTGTGCTCAATATTGAGAGAGATAAGAAGGAATTTCACTGACTTTAGAGAGGGAATGAAGTACAGTGGGTAAGAGTACTGACTCAAGACCCAGACTTCCCTCAATTCAAACCCCAGCCCCATCACTTATGAGCTGTGTGTACTTGGGTAAGTTCCATATCCTCTTTGGATATTTTCTCATCTATAAAATACTCCCAGACAACCGGACATACATTGTAATCTTGTGATGATTAAATGAATTCTTAAGTATAAAGACTTTGAATAGACCTGCCACGTAGTAAAAACTAAATTGTTTTTTTTCTCTCTCTCCCTTTCTCTTTCTCATTCTCTCTCTATGTACCACTTAGGATGCCTAGGACACGTTATGAGTCCTCCGACAAAAAGAGGCTTGATTCCCTACAAAGGGGAGCAAGACATGTGGCAGCAATGTGGTTTATGGAAGAGTCCAGGGTTAGGTTATGTTCTAGTGTTCTAGTTTGCCTTTGTTAAGATCCTTGGCAAAATGGCTTACACAACAACCTGGACCTCAATTTTCTTATGTGAAAAATGACGATGTTGGCACTAGCCACATCATAAGGTTGCTGGGAAGATACAATGAGATTATAAATATGAAAACAATTTTTGAAATTGTGATCGGTTTGAACTTTTTGTATAATATTTAAAGTTGTACATTTTACATCTTTCTATATTCCCTCACATCCCCTCCAACACTTAAACAACAACAACAACAACAATAAAAATTCTTCATCTCCTTGGAAACAGTGGATCTGGAAAAGCTTAACTTATTTGAAGTCCCCAGATTTGTTTTTGGACAAAAGCCAGTGTATTGAATTAATTTTCAAAGCTTTGCTCTGATATGTAAAAAAAAAAAAAATCACGATGACAATTTCCTGGTATTAGGAGATGAGGGGAAGTTAGGAAAAATACATCAATTATTTAAGCCAATTTGTTAAAATGCCTTCAGGTGAGCAGACTTCTGAACATGGTTGAGGCTAAAGTGCATAAGACAAAGAAGATAGTACGTGAGGCCATCAGACTCTTTTTGTTTTCCAGTGTCTCATCCTAAAACTTGGTGCTTTCCCTTATCTCCTAGTTCTGCCTGGAACTGCTTATCCTAGTATCCAGTCTACTTCCCATTTCAGTTCCTGTTTGTGTCATCTGTATGGAACAAGGCCCATGTTTAGATAAGCGGAATGAGTTCTAAACCCATAGTGTCTCTCTCCCTTTCTCTCTCCCTTTCTAAGCACATACTGTTCTATGCTCTGTGATCAAGGAAACACTTCAGGTACACCCCATTTACAACGCCAAAATTGCTGATCATAATCAATGAATATTTTCAGCTCTGGGTGAAAGGAGCTGTCAAAATGCATCATAACGGACACATCATTAAACTCTCAATAGAAATACCACAGAAAGGGAGCATGACCCCTTGTAAAATTAATTGCTCCAATTGGGGATTACAGAAGATTAGGTGGAAGTAAATTCTATGCTGTGATTGTGGTGGTCACTGTACTGCCAGGAAAAAAAGAGTCTTCATCTGTAAGGACCAGTGCCCTTCTAGACATTACATTTGTTTTTGCCAGACCTCTGATTTCTACTGCTGAAATTCTCCAGTTTGTCTCTTTGGTTATCATTGTTCATTTTTTCTTGTGAACTAGATAGGGAAAAATATGGAAGTCATTGGGGGTAATTTCACAAGTCCATGGCGCAACTTGGTCTTGATGTGATAAAAGCCATTCACCACCAAGCCTACCATTGGGACAATAACTGGGGTGAAACATCTCAATTTCTATACCTGAGCTCTTGTAATTCTTCATAATGAAGGTGCAGTGTCCCATATGTATCCTTTGGGGGAATTTCCTCCATACTTCTCCTTTTCCATACTTCTTTTGCAAACTGATCTGTCTAGGCATCATGTAAAAATGGGGCCAAACTGAATTTCCCATCCAATATGCAACATGATCCCCATTCAAAGTAAAGTCAATCTTTATTTGTCATATTCCCCAAAGGCCCAGAAGACTGTATCATTACATTTGCACAATTTACACATGGCCCACCCCCAGGGGCAAAAAGCTATGCCACGTGATTTAATTCTACAGTGACTTCTCAGAGTTTCCATTAAGATATTGGAAGGGTTTTTGCTCAATTTACCCTCTGGCTGACTCAATTCTATGTCTTAGACAATGGATGCTTTTATAAAGAAACATTCTGGCTTATAAATCTTATTTTTTAAAAGAGTCCACTGTAAATGTAAAAATTGATTTCCTTTGCTGTTTTTTTCTTTAATTCCAAATAATGCCTTGTGTACCGCTGCTGCCTTGAGGAGTAGGAAGGCCATAATTTACCAGATGTGAAACTATTAGGCCTTCATTTCCTGAAGCAATGAATTAGCAACTCTTTTACCCTGTCACAGAAAATTGTCACAAAAAGAGTCCAAGACACAATGGCAAGTCCAATTAATGTTTTTTTTTCTTCAAGTGGGCCCGGCTGAAAGATGAAGTGACTTGAGTGAGAGGAAAATTGATTTGGAAATTGCCTGGCTTCAAAGGCCAGCTGGGAAGCAGGGAGGGAGCTGCAGTAAACATTATTTTTATACTCTATATCATCACTGTTTCAATAATTACATTAGGATTACTCTTTTCTACTAGTCAAGGTAAAAGATCACAGATGATAACTTTAATTTTGTTTGCTCCAATTCTCTGGAAGAAAACACTTAAATTTCACTTTTAAAAAGTAGCTAAAAGTAGCTCAAGTGTGCAAGATCTGTTTTACTCTAACGAGTAGTGTCTTAGGAGCAAAGAATGAAGCTAGGGTCTTGAATCTTGAGCCTTAAGATGGGTTTAATATTTTGAATATTGTTTTTAGCATATATTAAATTTTATAATATATTTACATATTATATTTAACTATATTAATGTTTTAATACTTAAAGTGCTAATAATAATTTGAGATGAAATATATAATTTTATTTACCTATAGATCACCTTAATAGATAGTACATTCTTGACCTACTCTATGGAAATATTTTAATATTTATGATAGACTTATAATTTGCTTTTAGAAGAACATGTTCTCAGAAATTGATTTTGCTGTTAAATATTTTCATTTGATAATGGCAAATCAATTTAAATTTGATGAGAAAAATACAGATTAGAGTTAATATAATACAGTCTATTGTTACTGAATATATAGAAAATTATCAGTGTCTTTTCCTTTTTTGTGCATTTAGTTAACCATCATGTCTACACCATACAAGATTACATTGGCTATACAGGCATACATTGCTCTCCAGGAACTTGGGAAGTAGTGGGAAGACTAAAAGATGTCCCTGAAGACTGATAATTATTAGGCGGTACACAAGGAAATCAGAGCCCATGTAGTTGTTACACACACTGGGGTCAAGGACATTTTAAATGAGGGAAAGTTTGCTGTGGAGTGAGATCAGTCAGAAGAGACTTGCATTTCTTTTCCTAATAAATTTTCCTAAATACAAAAGACAAAATTGGATAAAGGCTGGGGAGTTTGGGTCCCAACTGTAGGCAGGGAAGAGTGAGGAAAATAGAGAACTTCTATTGAAAACCAAATTTGAGAAAAACCAGTATTTTCTTTTAGGTTTATGCCAAGATATTCATCAGACTAAAGGGACAATAGGAACAACTTAGGAAAAGTAACTCATATTGATTGGGTGATACTAAAGAAAGGAGAGTTACCTTTGAAGAATACTATATAAAACTTATAATAATAATGAGAAGTAAAATCAGTTTTCAAAGCCTCCTGTAAGAGGAGGGCATGTAAACTTTTAACAAGTAATTATAGATAATCTCATATGATAATGTCAGGAAAATCCATTCCTTTGACTGCTTTCAGAGACTAAATCCTTAAAACTCAGCATAGAAAATAGAACCTACTTCCTGAAATATGCGGATCAAAACCACTGCAATTCTAAAAAATACAAAACGGGCCAGGGGCGGTGGCTCACACCTGTAATCATAGCACTTTAGGAGGTCAAGGCAGGCGGATCACGAGGTCAGGAGTTCAAGACCAGGTTGGCCAACATGGTGAAACCCTGTCTCTACTAAAAACACAAAAGTTAGCTGGACATGGTGGCAGGCACCTATAATCCCAGCTACCTAGGAGGCTGAGGCAAGAGAATCGCTTGAATATGGGAGGCAGAGGTTGCCGTGAGCCGATGTCGCGCCACTGCACTCCAGCCTGGGAAACAGAGCAAGACTGCATCTCAAAACAAACAAACAAACAAAACTAACTCTTTCATGCTTCAAGTTTTATTCAGTTAAAAGGTAGAGGGAAGTCTTCTGTTTTATCCTTTCTGGGTGTCCTTTTGCACCCCCTCTAGCCACTGATGAACTAGTTGAGCTGTTGGGCCCCTACATCAGTGTGCTTCCCCTCTGATCTACATTTGGGCATGCTGTTTTCAGTGCCTGAAATGATTGACTCCACTATCCCACTTCGCTGCATTTTTGTTCAAAATGCTTTGCATTTTCAAGATGTGGCTAAAATTCTACAGGCAAGTTTCTCTTCATTCCCTTACAGCTATGCCATCAGCCAAACTTTGTAAAACACATACAGGACTGGGCGTGGTGGCTCACACCTGTAATCCCAGCACTTTGGGATGCCGAGGTGGGTGGATCATGAGGTCAGGAGTTCGAGACGAGCCTGGCCAATATGGTGAAACTCCATCTCTACTAAAAATATAAAAAATTAGGTCGATGTGGTGGTGCGCACCTGTAGTCCCAGCTTCTCGGAGGATGAGGCAGGAGAATCGCTTGAACCTGGGAGGTGGAGATTGCAGTGAGCTGAGATCTTGCCACTGCGCTGCACTCCAGCCTGGGCAACAAGAGCGAAACTCCATCTCCAAAAAGTAAAAAATAAATAAACACATACAAAAACCACTGCAGGAGTCACAGAAAGAGGACAAAATGTATGGTTTTGCTCACAGAGAAACAATTCCTTTTGAGAAGAAAGATCGTGCAAGAAAGAAACAGTACTTTGGAACAGAAGTTCAGCGGCATATCATGAGCCCAAAGAAAGGTATAAATATTGAAGGAATTAAGCCTGTTAGTTTAAAATTTAAAATGCCTTGCCTCCTCAGTCATTAGCTATTTAATTCTATCACACCTGTAAATTGACTCTTCCTAACCTAAGCTGTCGTCATTAGGTGCCTAAGAAAAACACAAATAAATCAAAGTCAACATACTTTTATTTAGTTATTCAGAGATTTGGGAAAAATTATATCACACTGAGGGTTCTGATTATGAATGAAGTTTATTGAGAAAGTCTTACATCAAAAAGTGTGTGTTGGCAATTCTGCATGACATCATCTGATAGATACAAGAAAGATTGTATGTTGATTCAAACTGCTATTTTATTACAGTTGTATCAAGTAAGTTAAGCCTCCTTTTAAGAACTTTAAAATGTTTACCTTTTCAGGCAATTACTTAACTTTGCAATTATCCAGAAAGTGAGCTCATGTGGAGAGCAAAATATAGTAAATAATCTTAACATATGGTATTAAATATAAAAATTTTTATCTGGTGCTTTTAAACAGATTTGATTTCTTTATGGATATTCTCAATATATTGAGTCATTGTCATATTCTCTGTTGGTTCTTTAATACAGTGGCTGTCTGCTAAATCCAATTTATAAGGCCTCTCAGAGTTTATTTCCATTGACTGCTTTTTTTCTCCCTTGAGTATTGTTCTCACTTTTCTGCTTCTTAGCATGTCTTATAATTTTTTATTGAAAACTGAACATTTTTGATAATACAGCAATTCTGATTCTAATTTTCTTTCTTTTTTTTTCTCCTGGGGGTTTCTATCATTGCTGGATATTTTGCTTACTCCTCCCACTTTTTTTTTAAGTCCTGCTCCGTTGCCCAGGCTGGAGTGCAATGGCGCCATCTCGCCTCACCACAACCTCTGCTTCCCGAGCTCCGAGTTCAAGTGATTCTTCCGCCTCAGCCTCCCAAGTAGCTGGGATTACAGATGAGTGCTCAGTTACTTTTTTTTGTTTTTAGTAAAGATGGGGTTTCACCATGTTGACCAGGCTGGTAATGAGCTCCTGACCTCACGTGACTTTCCCTCCTCGGCCTCCCAAAGTGTTGGGATTACAGGCGTGAGCCACCAGGCCCGGCTCCTTTTTCTTTTTTTAAGTGAACTAACCTAGACTTAAGTGACAGAACCTGTCACCCCTGTGGTGTATGGCCACTGACATCTCAGCTCAGATTTTTGAAAAAATTTCTTACTTTCACTTTTCAGCCTGGTTTCTTAGGGGTCACTTTTGTGCCTGCGTAGTTTAGTGGTCAGTCAATGACTGGTCACAGGTTGTGCTCCAACACCTCTAGTCAATAAGGCTTCTACTCTCTGTGGATCTGTGTTTGGTTTAGGGGGTTGCATTCTAAGTCTGGGCAGTTTGGGAGTCAGCCCCAATTCTTTCTTTCTGTGGGGCCCTCTCAGGTCTCTGCTGCAAAAGTATAGAAGCTTCCAGACAGCCAGGGATGTATGAAATGCTTATTAAGGCCCTCAATGACTATCTCGTTTCCAGGATCTCCCTGACTAATCCTCTGGTATTCTACTTACACACCAACAGGGACTGCAACCTTAGGCTAGGAGAGCGGCAGACTTTTCTCATTTACTGCTGGGTGTGGGTTTTCCTTCTTCCACTCCAAATAAAGTCAGTCTCCTGCAAAGCAAAGCAGCTGGTTTTCACAGCCTGCCTTGGAAGATTTCCAGGTCGCTGGGATAATTGTTTTCATCAAATTTGTCCAGCTTTATAGTTGTTTAGGGGAAAATGATTTGCTGATCTCTTCATTTCTTCATAGCCAAAGTTCTACCTCATTCAAGATACTAGAATCATGCCTTTTGCAAAGACGTTTCAAAAGTGTACCTTTCGTCTATCTGTGGTATTAGGCATCATTTCTTGGCAGGTAGCCACCCATCGCTGCACTGAGAAAATGAGTCAGATATCAAGCCAGTGTGATCTGAACATTAGTGTGATAAGCAAAAAGATTAGCATTTCAGCCTCAGAAAATGTTAAAGATGAACATTAGCTAATCAAGTTCATATTTCTAAATTAAATGTATATTCTTTTAATTGGCATTATTTTAAAATGCTCTTCAATACACGCAGAAAAATACAAATGCAAAAGATTATAATCCTTTAAACTCACGGAGCTGGTCTTTTAGTTAGAAATATAGAAAATGTCAAAGGAAAAAAGCCTTCAGAAGAAAAAACACTTCATCCAGCATGAATCAGTGAGCACACATTAATTCCCACTTGTTTTGTGGGGATTAGCACAAGCCAGTCCCCAAGAAGAAGTTCCTCCATGTCCCACAAAATCTTCACAAAACAAAAAATCTTCACGTCCCTTAACAGTGCCCAATAGGTCGGGCGTGGTGGCTCACACTTGTGATCCCAGTACTTTGGGAGGCCAAGGCAGGTGGATCACCTGAGGTTGGGAGTTCAAGACCAGCCTGACCAACATAGAGAAACCCTGTCTCTACTAAAAATACAAAGTTAGCCGGACGTGGTGGTGTATGCCTGTAATCCCAGCTACTCAGGAGGCTGAGGCAGGAGAATCTCTTGAACTTGGGAAGTGGAGGTTGTGGTGAGCCGAGATCGCACTACTGCACTCCAGCCTGGTCAACGAGAGCCAACCTCCATCCCCCCAAAAAAAAAAAAA
>NW_016804690.1:5460250-5464347 GCF_001698545.2 Rhinopithecus bieti
AAAAAAAAAAAAAAAAAAAAAAAAAATGCCCAACAAATGAACAAATAGCATCACCGTCTATGTACAAGACAGGATTAGCCCTTCTTTTCTTGTTTGTTTCCCCCTATCATAGTGATTCAGGAGATAGAAATAAATTATTTAGGCAGATAGTAAGGCAACGAGTCCTCAGTGAATTTCCTTTTAACAACAATAACAACAAAAGAGCAGCCCCAAATCATTTCTTTTCTAACAAAGAGCAGCCTGAAAAATCTATCTGCAAACATAGATAAGCAATGCTGGCAGCTGTGCCAATAGGAAAGAGCCACCTGGAAGTCAGGTATGCTCAACACAGGGACTCCATCTTCCCTTTTCTTTGTCACCACATGTACAGTAAAAAAAAAACCAGGCAATGTGGCACTGGCCACGTAGAGAACCCATCTGCATAATAAAAGATTAGGGTAGGTGGCCAGCCTTTTCGTTCGCTATGCCATGGCACACCCAGTCCTAACCAGTTTTTCATACCTTATGCAAACAGAACACCTGGTCCAATCAATTTTTCATGCCCTATGTAAATCAGACACCACCTCCTCAAGCTCCTCCAAAAAATTGTATGTATTTCACTACAAAAGCAGCAACACATTTCTTCAGGATCCCTCTCTCTTCAGCAGAGAGACACTCTGAACTTCACTCTGTGTGTGCCTGTGTCCTAATTTTCCATGGCCATAAGACAATGAATCTCGGATATTTACACCAAACAACAACACCACTTCAATAGAACCACTTGTCATTTTTGACTGAGTGAAGTGAATACTTTGGTGTCACACCACTGCACTTCCACCTGGATTCTGCCAGTAACTGGAGGACGACCAGAATCTAGCCTTTATGCCCATTTTCCATCGTCAATATCTAAGCTTGAGATTTAGAGAAATTTGGTCGTCAGTAGGACTTGAACTCTCAACCAACTACTATAGCCCATCTAAATAATTTTTTTTAAAAGTTCATTCATATTTTTGTCACTTCTGGGAGATAACAGTTTGACATTTTTATGATTTCTAGTCACATTCCTATTTATCTTCATTCTTCAATATAAAATGGCAAGAATATATTTAGAAAATGATGGCTCTATATCAGAGATTTTCTACTTCTTCATAGTATGATATGTTTATAATTATGATTTGTGATATATTTATAGCCAACATGTCTTGTAAAAATAAAATTCAGTTCATTGATTTAAATCTCTAGGAATAAAACAGTGAATGGGGGAGGTGAGATGTGTTTCAACTGTCCATTAGACTGATGTATTTATAAAACAAAATAATTATGCCATAAAGTCAGCATAGATTAATTGGTCTGGATGTAAAGCACAAAGATAAATCTTTTAAATATGGCCATTGAAATGTCCTTGCATTAAAGCATTGATAAAATATTAATCAGATTTTTGGTTCCTGCCTATTTACCCCTTCTGAGTAAGAAAACTGAGGTAACTATTATCCTGTTATGTTGTACATTACCACACTATTTCCACTACCTGTGAAGCTGTGAGCTAAATCATTTTAAAAGAATTAGTCACTATGTTAAGATTTTTTCTTTTTGGCATGCCTTCATTCCATGTTTTGCTATTGCTCTGAAGCAGTTCCTTATTCATTAGCAATGAAGTTCAATATATACTACATAAGCAAAAGCAGTTAGCTAACACATGCTTCCCTTCTACCCCACAAGAGTCCCAGGCATCGCTGTATCCTTCTCTCATCTTCACTTGTGGGACACAGAAGAAAAACTCCTCTCTTTTCTGACAATAATCTCCAGTCTCTCCATTCATCTACACTTGGGCATACAACACTTTTCTCTTCTAATAAACCTTTAGAAGAGACTGCTGGCCATGGCTTGTCACAGACTTAGAGCTGGTGACTGCCTTGACTGGCTACGTCACCTTTGACAATCAGCCACAGGAAAGGGGGTTTAATTACAATGAACGTTAAATAGGTTGGGAATAAACAATTACTTCACAGGCAAGCTGGACCACATGCATTGCTACTAAGGCCCATGAGCACGTTGGGGGCCAAGTTATAAATCCCAGAAAGCCTTCTGCACTTAGCAGGCACCTTACACAGGGTAGACTGTGAGGTTGATGAATATTTGGTTAATGAGTGAATTAAATGGATGAGTGACTACAGAATAATGAAGCCTGCTTTTGTGTGAAATTGACAAGAGTTTTCCTAGAGTAATGTAGAAAAACACCTGCCTTTGCAGAGGAGTCTGGATGATATATCTTTCAAAATCTTCTTCTAGCCTTTATACATGGAATTCTTTTTTTTTTTAATTTATAAGAACATAGACCTTTTTCACTCAGTACCTGACAGTTGTTTCCCATTTCACTCAGAGAAAAAGTAAAAGTACTTATAATAGCTTGTAAGACCCAACATGAGCTCATCTGGCTGTTCCCTTCATTACCTTTCTGACTTTAGCTTTCACTTCTTTCTCTAGCCCATTTCCTCCACCTCCATTGGTCCCCTTGATAGTTCTTGGATACACCAGGTACATACTTAGAGGCCTTAGCACCTTTGTGCTAACTACTCCATCTGCCTGATGATTTTACCCAGGCAAGCACATGGCACATTCCTCGCCTTCTTTAAATCTCACCTTTGCGTAGAAGACAACCTTGACCACCTTATTTAATACATTCCCCCCACTCCACCCCTCTTTATCACTTTACACTTCTCTATTGTCTTCTTAGCATTCACCACCTCCTAATATAATGCATAATGTACTTACTTATGATTTCCTCTGTCCGCTGTGACTCACCTCCACTTTCACACTAGAATATAAGCTCCATGAGGGCAGGAATTTTTGTGTTTTGCTCACTGCCATACCTATAACAATGCCTAACACATAGCAGGTGCTTAATAAATATTTGTAAAATGAATTATTACTTATAAGGTGTTTTCGACCAATTACTATGTTAGGAATTGAAAAGCTACTGTGTGTTTTAGTTGTTCCTAAACCAAGCTACAAATCAAAATCATATGGAATCCCTGTTAAAGTAGATTTCGGGCTCCACCAAAGAAAATCCTGATTCAATGATATAGGATGGGACTCAGAAATATGTATGGGGGCCTCAGATGATCCTGATGGAAGCTCTGAATGATAGAAAGATCATGATTTTGGAGTCATATCTATCTAACTTTGAATCTACTCTGCATTTTATTAACTGACTGTGTGATCTTTGGCAAATTACATATTGAAGCTTTTTCTCTACCAGCCTGTTTTCTCATCTGCAAAATGGGAACAAATATTTAGTGAATGAATAATTGAATGAAGGAATGGATCAGAAGCCCTCAAAAGGATTTCTATAACCAGCATACCACAATTAATGAAGGTAATACAGGCCTGAAACTTAAGAGGCATTTAAGAGATACTAATGACCTAGTTTTCCCCAGGCGTAGTTATATTTAACAAATAAGCAGAGGCATATCCTGTCCATATTCACAGCTTTCTTGTTTTGGCAGAGGGTGCATTTACTGGGGCTTCATCCTGGCATGAACTGTTTAATCTCTGCACTTGGAGTAGATAGGGGTTGGCTAAAGCTGGCAGAATATTTTGTTGTTATTGACTTTGGCCAGAGGTTCCATGTTACTAGCTCTTTGGGAAAATGTACCAAGTTTATGTGATGGGTACATTTTGATAAAAATAAATAAGGGGTGTGTTGCTGGGGAGATTAATGAGGGGTCTTGTTTGAAATGACCTCGTGTTCTCTGGCTTCAATGATAGTGACACTCAAGAAGATTCCGGAAAGAGAATTGATTCAGTGGCTGAAGAACTCCAGGGTTGGCCGGGCGCGGTGGCTCAAGCCTGTAATCCCAGCACTTTGGGAGGCCGAGACGGGCGGATCACGAGGTCAGGAGATCGAGACCATCCTGGCTAACACGGTGAAACTCCTTCTCTACTAAAAAAAAATATACAAAAAATTAGCCGGGCGAGATGGCGGGCGCCTGTAGTCCCAGCTCCTCGGGAGGCTGAGGCGAGAGAATGGCGTAAACCCGGGAGGCGGAGCTTGCAGTGAGCTGAGATCCGGCCACTGCACTCCAGCCTGGGCAACAGAGCGAGACTCCGTCTCAAAA
>NW_016804690.1:5467356-5473845 GCF_001698545.2 Rhinopithecus bieti
AAAAAAAAAAAAAAAAAAAAAAAAAGAACTCCAGGGTTTATGAATGCTCATATGTATCTGCCATGCAAAAAGTGAAGTTTTCCTGCAACTCTGGGGTTTATTTTCACAGAAAAATTGGGGTGGTATTTTCTAGCATTAAGTAATTTATCCATAAATTCACTGTGATCTTTCTCTGATATAACCAGTAATAGGAACAAATTGCATAGGATTATTTATCTTCTACATACTCTACATACTTTGCTGAAGAGAATATAGCCATGCACAGTCATGCATGACTGTGAATATAGTCATGCACAGGAAATGACATTTCCATCAACAACGGACTACATATAGGACAGTGGTCCCATAAGACTATACTACAGCTAAACAAGCCCTATCCTTAAGTGACCCAGCCATTGTAACATTATAATGCAACGCATTACTCACATGTTTGTGGTGATGCTAATCTAAACAAACCAACTATGCTGCCAGTTGTGTAGAAGTACAGCACATACAGTTATATACAGTGTAATATTTGATAATGATAATACATGACTGTTACTGATTTGTGTATTTACTATCATTATACTTTTTATCATTATTTTAGAGTATACTCTTACTTATTAAAAAAAAATTAACTGTGAAAAAACCTCAGTTATATCCTTTAGGATGTATTTCAGAAGAAGGCATTGTTATCATAGGAAAGGACAACTCCATGCTTGCTTTTATCTCTGAAGAGTTTCTAGTGGGACAAGACGTAGTAGTAGAAGACAGTGATATTGATGACCCTGACCCTCGTAGGCCTAGGCCAATGTGTGTGTCTGTGTCTTTGTTTTTAACAAAAAAGTTTGAAAAGTACAAGAAAAATACATTTTAAAACAGAAAAAAGTTTATAAAACAGGGATATAAAGAAAGAAAATAGTTTTTTACAGCTCTAAAATGTGCTTGTTTTAACTGTTATTACAAAAGAGTCAAAATTTTAAAAAATGTTAAAGTTTGTAAAATAAAGCTACAGTTAGCAAAGGTTAATTTATTATTGAAGAAAGAAAAATTTTAAATTAACTTAATCTAGCCTAAATGTAGAGTGTTGATAAAGTCTACAGTAGTGTACAGTAACGTTCTAAGCTTTCACATTCACTTACCATTCACTCACCCGCCACCCCAGAGCAACTTCCCATCCTGCAAACTTTATTCCTGGTAAGGGACCTATACTGGCTTACATTTTGTGTGTTATTATACTGTACTTTTACTGTATTTTTTTTGTGTTTAGCTGTGTTTAGATATACAAATATTTACCATTTTATTAAAAATGCCTACAGTATTCAGTACAATATCATGTTGTACAGGTTTGTAGCCTAGGAGCAATAGGTTATACCATATACCCTAGGTGTGTAGTAGGCTGTACCACCTAAGTTTGTGAAAGTACATTCTATGATGTTTACACAATTGCCATATCTTAAGGATGCATTTCTCAGAAGGTATCTCTGTCATTAAGTGATGCTTGAATATATTACAATAGAAATGTATGACTATTAAACTAGAGAACAAAATGCTAATGTTATTAAAATAGAATTCTATAGTAGAACTTTCAAATACTTGTTTTTAATTGTCATCTATAACTCAATTAAAATGGGGAAAAAAGAATTGCAGTTTATTTGACAATCAAGCACTGTTTAAAATTTTTTCAATCATTAAATAATAGATTATTGTGTAACTCCTGAATCAGGATTAACATGTACTTGTTTATGATTCATCTCTTCACAAATGCCTTAATGTAGGAGTAAGCATCGTGTCAAGGCTTTTATGGGACCTGGATCTGTGACTTCAACATAAGAAGAATGTAATAAGCCTTTATTGTTTATGTGATTGGCTTGCCAGATATAATAACATGTTGCTTTTAATCCATGTAATCAAGGAAAGGAACATTAGCTAGAAAATTATAGAGAGTGCTATATATACCCCAGGACCACACCCATGCTGTGTCAGCCCTCCAGGCATTCTTTTTCTTTTGCCCACTTATTGCCGTTAAGGCTCCTCATTTAAAAACAAAAAAAGTGAAATTAACACAAGTTAATGTAAACTTTTAATCCTAACTTCTAATGCAAAGACAACAGGCTACTTGAGAAGAAATATTGTTTAATATGCCCACCCTAGCCAATAATAAATTATATATTTTTAAAAAGACTGTTGGTGACGTAATGTGTATAAGGCACTGAAATCATAATTGGCACTACCGTTTTGGCCCTGTGACCAGTTTTACATCAGGGACTTATTTTCCAGCTTTTTCCTCTGAGTTGTTGCAATCATTTGCTCTAGTAGAATCTAAATTGAATGGCATGCACAATAAATGTGCTCCCTCCTGGAGCTCACACAGGCATTGTAAAATGCAAAGGAAAACAGTGGGCGGCATTGAAGTGGTTCCTACACTGACCTTTTGAAAACCAAATGGGAGAAAAGATCACCTAAAAGCCCAGGTTAGTCCAGAATCCCACACACATGACTCCAGACTACCCACCCCCAACCTAACCAAGCATTCATCTTCACGTGTCACAAACAGACAGACCCAAAGACCATAAAGTCAACCTAGATCCATAGGCATAAAGCCATCATGAGAGATGAAGTCTACTTTGGAAAATCTATGAAGTTATTTTGCCCAAGTTGGTAAACATTCTTAATGTTTGGCTTTGCAATGTAAATCTAGATTAAATATAAAGGGATAACTAACCAAATATTTTTCTAGTCGTTTATGAAGGATTTTACAGAAAAAAAAAATATATTTTCCACTGACCAGAAACTCTGTCTTATATACCCAGAACAAAGAAATAATATACTTAAATTCCTCTGTCCACCCAAATTGGTGGTCTGAAAATTTAATTTTTCTTTCTTTCTCTGATACCATTGCCAATAGTAGATACTCGGCTGTTAGAACAGAGTTAACTCTTTAGTTAGTACTGTGTGATACAGACCTGAATATAGGATTACTCTGGAAAGATTTCGACACTGGAGATAGGTATAGCAGTGATTTTTTTAAAAAATAAAAATTGGATTAGTTTATCAGGATTGAGGAGAGAAAATGGCAGATAGGAGACAGGACTAATGGGTAGCTCCCACTTGTACAGATAGGACAGCATGTGAAGACTCACACTATGAACTTTTGCTGTAAGATCCACCACAGGAACTTGCCAGGAAGACTGAAAGAGTTCACAGATCCTAGGGAAGAAGTGGCTCGCCACTGCAAATTCCATGAGATAGCCAAAAAACTGTGAGTTCCCAAAGTGTGAAAGGGGAAAATACGCCTCTCAACACACATCCCACTAGGGAATCTGAAAATCCAGATCATGAGAAAAAGAATTAACCTTACCTAGAACTGAAACAAATTTAGGGAGACAAGCAAAATATTAAAGTAGAAGAAGCAGCAGGAAAAGCCCTGTTGGCACTCCCAGCTCAAGCCCAGGGAAGCATCCCTGACTCTATCTCGCAGGGGACCTTGGAGAAGGTAGCCATCAGAACTAGGGAGGGGTCACAGGGTGAAAGAGGCTTCCAACTGAACTTTGTAATAATTTAGTTCAAGCATGAATTTTCTTGAGCAGAATCCAGGAGGCAAACAGGAATTGCTAGAGATACCAGCACAGGAGCAGTGGCCATCAGTTTTGGCAGGTGGAGAGGCATGAGACCTAAAAGCCATGCTTGCTTCTCAGTGGGGAGGCTTGTAACCTGGGGCAAGATCTGAGCCCTGTGTGGAGGCTGCCTGAATATAAACTTGGCACTATTGTTGGGGCACAGTGGAAGTGAGACTGGCCTCACCAGCTGTGTGGGAGCTGGGTAATACCTGTAACTGTTAGCTTTCCCCCACTTCCCTGGTGACATATACAGTGCAGTAGAAGCAGCCATAATTCCCCTTGAAACATAACTCCATTGGTCTGATAACCACCTCCCGAATTCCCCACAGTGGACATAGCAAGCCCTACCCAAGGAGAGTCTGAGCTCAGACCTGCCTAACCCTGTATGGTTTTTCTCTACCTGCCTGGTAGCCAAACACAACAGACACACATTTTTGGGAGTTTTATGGCTCTGCCCATTACCTGAGAAACTTATCCTGTCCAACCTAGGGCCAGCTTATATCCCCCTTCTCCTGCCACAACTGGTGCTCTCTTGAAAGTGCCACCTCCTGGCTAGAGGTCAACCAACTCAAACCGTTACAGTAATTCATGACAGGATAATCCTCCTCCAAAGAAAGACAAAACAATAGCTAATTCCTCTGCCTGCAACATCCTGGCTAACCAGAGGTCCTGAGTCTGTCCATGTGACAACTTCACTGCTAGAATAACTAGCATTTGAGAAAACCAACACATTAAACATAACTACAACCAAGGACTCTCACACAGTCTACTTCCCTCCCCTGCCACCCCCACCAAAGCAGGTGCTGGTATCCACAGCTAGGAGACCTGAAACTGAATCGCATCACAGGACTCTTTGCAGACATTTCCTAGTACCAGCTCAGAGCCTGGTAGCCCCATCACTGGGTGGCTAGACCCAGAAAAGCAATAATAATTATAGCAGTTTGGATCTCAGGAAGCCCCATCCCTAGGGAAAGTGGGAGAGCACTACATCAAGGGATCACCCTGTTGGACAAAAGAATCTGAATAACAGCCCTTGAGTTCCAGACTTTTCCTCTGAAATAGTCTACCAAAATGAGAAGTAACCAGAAAAGTAATTCTGGTAATACGATGAAACAAGGTTTTATAACACCCCCAAAAGATTAATGGATCTAAATCAACAAGAAATCTCTGAATTGCCAGATAAAGAATTCAGAAGGTTGATTATTAAACTACTCAAAGAGATAGCAGAAAAAGATGAAAACTAACTTAAATAAATATAAAAAATAATACAGGGTATAGATGAATTATTTCCAGAAAATAGATATCATAGAGAAAAGCAATGATAAGTTCTGGAGATGAACAACACATTTAGAGAAATACAAAATACACTGAAAAGTTCCAACAGTAGACTAGAACAAGTAGAAGAAAGAACTCCAAAGCTCGAAAACAAGGCTTTTGAATTCATCCAATCAGACAAAGACAAATAAGAAAGAACAAAAAAAATAAACAAAGCCTCTGAGAAATTTGGGATTATGTTAATTGACTAAACCTAAGAATAATTGGTGTTCTTGAGAAAGAAGAGAAATCTAAAAGTTTGGAAAACTTATTCAAGGGAATAATCAAGCAAAACTTCCCTGGCATTCCCAAAGATCCAGACCTCCAAATGCAAGGAACTCAAAGAACACCTGGGAAATTCATTGCAAAAAGATCATCACCTAGGCACATAATCATCAGGTTACCTAAGGCCAAGATGAAGTGAAGCAAAAGCATCAGTTAACCTGTAATGAAAAACCTATCAGATTAACAGCAGATTTCTCAGCAGAAGTCCTATAAGCCAGAAGGGATTGATGTTCTATCTTCAGCCTCCTCAAACAAAATAACTATCAGCCAAGATTTTTGTATCCAGCTAAACTAAGTTTCATAAATGAAAGAGAGATAAAGTCTTTTTCAGACAAACAAATGCTGAGAGAATTTACCACTACCAAGCCACCACTACAAGAAAGGTTAAAAGGAGTGCTACCACCACCTCCGCCTTTTACTTCATGAGTTAGTATTTAGTATTATATATCAGTAATATCCTAGCTCATTCTCACTGGATGAGCTCCAGGAAATGAAGCCAACTGACTATAATATTCCTTGAATTGTTGTTCCTATCCTGGAGCCCTAGTTAGTAATATAACCCAAAACCTTCCCAATTGATAACTAATCTTGAGCAGATAATCGCCACCAGGTGGTGAAGAATCATACACAGGATCATGAGAGATTTAGATTTTAAAGTTGGACACCTGACTGCTTAGATGTACAAGTTCATCCAGGTCTTTTCAATAACCATATAAAAATGTAATTGAATAAATTTGAACTTTTCTTATTTTATGGTGAGGTTTAATGATAGTTTATTTTTTCTCTTTCTTTTCTAATAAGATATTTAAGGCTATGCCTTTTCCTCTGAATACAGTCACTACTGAGCCTTTTGGATGTTATATAAAGTATTATCTTTTCCATTGCTTTTGATATGGTTTATATGTCATTTGATATTTTCTTTGTGACTCAAGGATTATTGAAAGGCATGTTTTAAATTTCCAAGTATAAATGGCTTGAAATCTCAAGTAATTTAAAAGAAGAGAATCACCTTTTAATTATTTTTTAATGATTAGGATAACAGTGTGGCCTATAGAACCTAATTTCTAAAAATTATTAAAGTTTTCTTAGGCTTCAAGAACTTGAATGACTTTCTGCAAATGTTCCATGAAAATACAGAGAAAGGTGTTCTCTATTTGAGATTATAAAGCTTTTATCTCTATGTATATGTGTGTGTATTTATGTGCGTGTCTGTATATATATATCTATATGTGTATAATGCCACCTACATTATATAAGTAAAATTATATAAATAAATTACATATAATATATA
>NW_016804690.1:5476912-5491330 GCF_001698545.2 Rhinopithecus bieti
ATATAAATAATATATATAATGAAGTTTTTTATTGTATTATTCTATCCCTCTGTATCAGTATTCAATATTTTTTGGAGCCTACTAAGTATCTCCAGTTCTGAGAAGATATATTTTATCAAGTTTTCTTGTAATTCAGATCATTTTCTTCAGTTATTTCACTGTCATTTGTTTGATGTGTTTAAGCTATGACTGTTATTTTATGCTTTATTATTTCCTTCTTTATTCTGAATAGTTCTTTTAACCATTCCACTGTATCTAATATTTATATTGGAACTCTTTGTTTCTCTTTGTATTTGCCTGTTATCTCCTTGGCCCTTCCACTAACACATGTTTTTCCTCACTCAGTTTTAATTATATGCCTTCTGACACAGATTTTTTTCTTTAATACCAATCTTACTGTCTCTGATTTTAATGGGAATATTCAAACCACCCACATTCAGTGCAATGATTGATATAAATGATGTTTATTAATTCCATCTTAACTTTTAAACTTTATTTTGATATTTCCTCTTCGTCTTCCTTCTTCTGCTGTTTTGTAAAATTAAGTATCTTTTTAGATTCGTACCAATTTACCTTTGTCTTGTAATTTGAACAAATTCATTCACTTCATAAATTTGCAGAACACTTTCTGAGTTTTAGTGAGAATAAACTTCAAATTGTTAATGTTCTTTAGAAGTTATGAGAGTTGGTTCAATTATTCAAACTTATTTTAGTCATATTCATTCATTTCCACATATTTCAATTTTTAAATAAAATGCATTTATCCATATCAGCTATTGAGTAATCTCATGAATTTTCTTTTTTTCTTTTTTTAAAATTTTTTTTTTTATTTCAGTAGTTTTGGGGGAACACATAGCATTTGGTTAAGGTTCTTTAGTGATGATTTCTGAAATTTGGTTGTGCCCGACACCTGACCAGTGTACTCTGCACCCACGATGTAGTCTTTCATCCCTCACTTCCCTCCAACCCTTCCCTTCGTGTCTCTGAAGTTCATTATATCATTCTTACGCCTTTGTGTCCTTGTAGCTTAGCTTCCACTTAAAAGTGAGAACATACAATGTTTGATTGTCCATTCATGAGTTTATTCACTTGGAATAATGGTCTCCAACTCCATCCAGGTTGCTGCAAATGCCATTATCTCATTCCTTTATATGGTTGAGTAGTATTCCATGGCATATATCTATATATACACCACGTTTTCTTTATCCACTCATTGGTTGATGGGCATTTAGGCTGGTTCTATATTTTTGCAACTGTGAATTGTGCTACAACAAATATGTGTGTCCAAGTGTCTTTTTTACATAATGGATTCTTTTCCTCAGGGTATATACTCAGTAGGATTGCTGGATCAAATAATAATTCTACTTTTACTTTCTTACGGAATCTCCATGTTGTCTTCCATAGTGGTTGTACTAGTTTACATTTCCACCAGCAGTGTAAAAGTGTTCCCTTTTCACCACATGCACACCAACACATATTTTTTATTTAGTTTTTAATTATGGCCATTCTTGCAGGAGTAAGGTGACATTGTATTGTTGTTTTTGTTTGCATTTCCCTGATAATTAGTGATGTTGAGCATATTTTCGTATGTTTCTTAGCCATTTGTATATCTTTTGAGAATTGTCTGTTCATGTCCTTCACCCAGTTTTTGATGGGATTATTTGTTTTTTTCTTGCTGATCAGAGATCCTTGTTGATTCTGAATATTAGTCCTTTGTTGGATACATAGTCTATGAATATTTTCTCCTACTCTGTGGGTTATCTGTTTGCTGACTGTTCCTTTTGCTGTGCAGAAGCTTTTTAGTTTAATTAAGTCCCATCTATTTATCATTGTTTTGTTGCATTTGCTTCTGGGTTCTTGGCATTCCAAAAGAAAGAAGAAGGAATATAGTAAATATGGCACAAATAGAAAACAAATAGGAAGATGGCCTATTTATACCCCAATATATTAGTAATTACATAATGTAAATGGACTAAAACTGTATAAAGATAAAACTTTCAAATTGTTGAAATTTAACAACAATATGCCTACAAAAGATATACCTTAAGTTTAAGAGCATAGTATAGTTGAAAGTGAAAAGGTAGAGGAAAATATGCTATTCAAACAGTAACCAAAAAAAAAAAAAAAAAAAAATACTAGTATAGATGTTTTAAAATCAACCAAAGTAGATTTTATAGCAATGAACATATATTTCATAATGCTAAAATGGTAATGAATCAGGAATACTGTATACAATAATTCTAAATATATATACACAGCTATTAGCATAGCCTCAATGTGTGTGAAACCAAACTTTAAAAAATGTTAAAAATAGACAAATCAGCAATCATAGCAGAGACTTTAACACAGTTTTTTTACAAATGAAAAAGGGGAACCAGTAGATCTAAAACATAAGGATGTAGATAGAACATCTGAAAAAGACAATTAAGAAACTTGATCCAATTGACAAAGTAGTGTAATAACAAAATACTTATATGTTTTAAGTGCACATGGAATATTTGCTAAAATTTACAATATACTAGGTCATAAGGGAAGCTTCAATGTGTTTTAAAAGCTTAAAATCATGGAGTGTATTATTTGACCACAGTGTAATTAAGATAAAAAGCAATTACAACAACAGCAAAAAATGATAGCCAGAAAATTCCCAAATTGTTGGAAAATAGTAGTATACTTCTTGATAACTTATGGATCAAGAATAGCCACAACAGAAAATCAAAAATAATTTGAAGTAAAATATGACAACTTGTAGAATGTAACTAAAGCCATGTATAGGAGGAATCCTTTACTTTACATACATATATTGAAAAGGAAGAAAGGTTCCAATTCAGTGACTGAATGTCCATCTAAACAAATCAGCAAATGGAAAATAACAAAGGTTAGAGTAACAGTTAATAAAATATAAAAACTAAAGTGTAATCAAAGGATTAAGAAAGCCTAAAGTTTGTTCTTTCAAAAGGAAAAGTAGCAGCACTAGTAAGATTAAGAAAAGAAAGAAAGAGAGAGAGAGAGAAAGGAAGAAAGGAGAAAAGAAGGGAGAAAGAAAAGAAAGAAGCAAAGCTCAAATTAGCCTTCTGGAAAAAGGGATCATTGTTACATTTTGTAAAGATATTAAAATATAATAAGAGAAAATTATAAATAATTACCCTCCAGTAAATCTGAAAATTTAGGTAAAATGTACACATTTCTTGAAAACCACACGTTACTGGCCACACATAATTCAAGAATAAATAGAAAATTAATATAGTCCTTTACCTACTAAGAATTTAATCAGCTATCCAATAACCTCCACACAAAGACAACTCTAAACCCAGATGATTTCACCTGTGAATTCTCCCAAATATTTTATTATAAAAACTCTTCTAGAGAAGAGGAAAAAAGGATCACTTCCTAACTCACTTTATGATGCAGTTAAACTTTGATAGAAAAACCTGACGAGAATATTACAAAAAGGAAAATTATAGTCAAATTTATTATCTTATAACATTAGATGGAAAATTCCTAAACAAAATATTACCAAGCAAATCCAGCATGCCATAAAAGAAATTGGTATATCTTGCGCTAAAATGGCTTTTAAAATTTAAAACTCAATCAATGTAACTTATCACACTAAAAGAAAAAGGAGGCCAAAACAATCACGTGGCTTTTTGCTTTGTTATCTTTATAGATACTAGAAAAATTATTTTGATAAAAATTTAACATTTATTCATGATAAATACTCTCAGATCTATGAATGAACAGGAAACTTTCTAATCTGTAAAGTGTATCTACAACATACTACAAACGTATTTAAGGTGATCTTATTAAAAGATTCCTCTTGATGTTAGGAATTGGAGACAGACTTGTCTACTCTTGTCACTCACTGTGCCAACATGCACCTGAGGCTCCATTTAGAATAAGGCAGAGAAAAGAAATCAAAGGCACAGGAATTGGAGAGGAAGAAATAAAATTGCAATTTGGGGAGACAAAATGATTTTAAACATAGAAAACCCAAAGGATTTTTAACCAAACTACTAGTATTAATAAGTGAATTTAGCAAGTTTGCTGTGTACTAGACCAATAAAAACAGATTATATTTGTATATACTTGCAACAAATAAATAGAAAATTGAATTCTAAAAATACATTTACAGGGGCATAAAGAACAGCAGATATTTCTGAATTAATATAATGAAAGACGTACAAGACCTCTACATTCAAAATTAAAACAATTTAAAAAATCAAAAACATTATAGAGAGAAATTACAGTAGTCCTAAATAAATGGAGGATATATACCATATTTATAAAAAAAAAGTTATAATGTCAATTCTCCCCAAATTCATCTATAATTTTAATACAATTTCAATCAAAATATCAACATATGTGCTGATTCCAATATTTATACAGAAATTTAAAGAACCTATAAAAGTCAAGACTTTCTTTAGGAAGAAATATTAACAGCAGAATAAACCAAGCTGAGGAAAAGAACTCAGAATATGAAGTCTGGTTCTCTGAAATAAGACAGTCAGACAAAAATAAATAAAAAAGAATTAAAAGTAAAGAATAAAATGTTTGAGAACTATGGGATTATGTAAAGAGACCAAATCTACAAATCACTGGCATCCCTGCAAGGGATGGGGGAGAAAGCAAACAACTTGGAAAATATATTTCAGGATATCATCCATGAAAACTTCCCCAACCTTGCTAGAGAGGCCAACAGCCAAATTCAGTTAATACAGAGAACTGCAAGATTCTACACAAGAAGATCATCCCTAAAACACATAATTGAGTTTTCTCCAAGGTTGAAATGAAAGAATGTTAAAGGCAGCTAGAGAGAAAGGCCAGGTTACCTACAAAGGGGACCCCATTAGGCTAACAGTGGACTGCTCAACTGAAATTCTACAGGCCAAAAGAAACTTGGGGCCTATGTTCAAAATTCTTAAAGAAAAAAATCTTCAATAATAATGTCATATCCCGTTAAATGAAGCTTCCTCAGTGAAAGGAAAATAAGGTCCTTTCCAGATAAGCAAATGTTGAGGGAATTCATTACCACTAGACCTGCCTTAAAGAGATCTTGAAAGGAGCCCTAAATATGGACAGAAAAGACCACTACCAGCTAATACAAAAACACACTTAAACACACAGACCAGTGTCACTGTAAAGCAACCACACAAACAAGTTAACATAATAACGAGCTAACAGCACAATGACAGAATCAAATTCACACATTCAATACTAACCTTGAATCCAAATGGGATAAATGCCCCAAATAAAAGGCAAGGAGTGACAAGCTGGATAAAAAAGCAAGACCCATTGGTATGCTGTCTTCAAGAGATCCATCTCAAACATAATGACACTCATAAGCTTAAAATAAAGAGATAGAGGAAAACCTACCAAGCAAATGTAAAACAGAAAAAAGCAGAGGTCACAATCTTAATCTCAGACAAAACAGAGTTCAAAGCAACAAAGATCAAAATAGACAAAGAAGGGCATTACATAATGGTAAAGGGTTCAATTCATCAAGAAGACCCAACTATCCTAAAAATATATAAATATCCTATATATATATATGCACCCAACGTAAGAGCACCCAGATTCATAAAGCAAGTTCTTAGAGACCTACAAAAGAACGTAAACAACCACACAATAATAGTGGGAGACTTCAACACTCCACTGACAGTATTAGTCAAATCACTGAGGCAGAAAATTAACAAAAATATTCAGGACCTAAACTCAACACTGGACCAAATGGATCTGATAGACATTCATAGAACTCTCCACCCAAAAGCAACAGAATATACATTCTTCTCATTGTCACATGGAACATACTCTAAAAAGAACCACATAATTAGACATGAAACAATCCTCAGTGATTGTAAAAGAACTGAAATCTACTAAACACACTCTTAGATCACAGCTCAGTAAAAATAGAATTAAAGACTATGAAAATAACTAAAACCATGCAATTATATGGAAACTAAACAGCATGCTCTGGAATGACTTTTGGGTAAATAATGAAATTGAGGCAGAAATCAAGAAGTTCTTTGAAAATAATAAGGACAAAGATACAACATACCAGAACATCTGGAACACAACTAAGGCAGTGTTAAGAGCGAAATTCATAGCACTTAATGCCTGCATCAAAAAGTTAGAAAGATCTCAATTAACAACCTGACTGCACAACTGAAATAATTAGAGAAGAACAAATCAACCCCTAAGCTAGCAGAAGAGAAAAATACAAAAATTAGAGTTGAACTGAAGGAAATCAAGACACAAAAAGTTATTCTAAAGATCAACAAATCCAGGAGTTGTTTTCTTGAAAAAAATGAATAAAATAGGTCACTAGCTAGACTATTAAAGAAGAAAATAGAGGAGCTCCAAATAAATACAATTAGAAATGACAAAGGGAATGTTACTACTGTCCCCATAGAAATAAATGCAACCATCAGAAACTACTACAAACACCTCTATGCACACAAACTAGAAAACCTAGAAGAGGTGAATAAAATCCTGATCACATACATCCTCTCAAGACTGAGTCAGGAAGAATAAATTTATGCCCTGAAAACAACAATAAGAAACTCTGAAATTGAATCAGTAATGAATAGCCTACCAACCAAACAAAGTCTGGGACCTGATGGATTCACAACCAAATTGTATCAGATGTACAAAGATGAGCTGGTACCCTTCCTACAGACACTATTCCAAAAAATTGGAAACAAAGGACTCCTCCTCAACTCATTCTATGAGGCCAGCATTATCTTGATACCAAAACCTGGCAGAGACATAACAACAAAAGAAAACTTCAGGCTAATATCCTTGATGAACAATGATGCAAAAATCCTCAACAAAATAATTGTAAACTGAATCTAGCAGCACATCAAAAAGGTAATCCACCATAATCAGGTAGGTTTCACCCCTGGGATGGAAGGTTGGTTCAACATACACAAATCAATAAATGTGATTCATCACATAAACAGAAGTAAAGACAAAAACCACATGCTTATCTCAATAGACACAGAAAAAGGCTTTTGATAAAATATAACACCCCTTCATGTTATAAACTCTCAATAAACTAGGTATTGAAGGGACACACCTCAAAATAATAAGAGCCATCTATGACAAACCTATAGCCAACATTATACTGAATGGGAAAAGCTGGAAGTCTTCACCTTGAAAACTGGGACAAGACAAAGATGCCCTGTCTTACCACTTATATTCAACATAGTATTGGAAGTCCTAGCTAGACTAATTACGCAAGAAAAAGAAATAAAGCGTATCCAAACAGGAAGAGAGGAAGTCAAACTATCTCTGTTTGCAGATGATATGATTCTATATCTAGAAGATCCCATAGTCTCAGCCCAAAAGCTCCTCCAGATGATGAGCAATTTCAGCAATGCCTCAGGATACAAAATCAGTATGCAAAAATCACTAGCACTCCTATACACCAACAACAGACAAACCAACAGCCAAATTGGAAAGGCAATCCCATTCACAATTGCCACAAAAAAGAGTAAAATATCTAGGAATACAGCTAACCAGGGAGGTGAAAG
This sequence comes from Rhinopithecus bieti, assembly GCF_001698545.2. NCBI lineage: Eukaryota > Metazoa > Chordata > Mammalia > Primates > Cercopithecidae > Rhinopithecus > Rhinopithecus bieti. Next base: position 5,484,442 of record NW_016804690.1, read on the forward strand.
ATCTCTACAATGAGAATTACAAAACACTGCTCAAAGAAATCAGAGAAGACACAAAGAAATGGAAAAACAGCTCACGCTCATGGATAGGAAAAATCAGTATCACTAAAATGACTATACTGCCCAAAGCAATTTATAGATTCAATGCTATTTCTATGAAACTACCAGCTACATTATTTATATAACTAGGAAAAGCTATTTTAAAATTCATGTGGAATCACAAAAGAGCCTGAATAGACAACGCAATCCTAAGCCAAAAGAACAAAGCTGTAGGAATCACATTATGCAACTTCAAACTATACTACTAGGCTACAGTAATCAAAACAGTATGGTATTGGTACAAAAAGAGGCACAACGGGCCAATGAAACAGAATCGAGAGCCCAGAAATAAGGCCGTGCATTTACAACCATCTGATCTTCGACAAAGCTGACAAAAAAAAAAAAAAAATCAGTGGGGAAAAGATTTCCTATTTAATAAATGATGCTAGGATAACAGGCTAGCCATATGCAGAGGATTGAAGCTGGACCCTTTCCTTATGCCATACACAAAATCAACTCAAGATGGATCAAAGACTTAAATGTAAAACCTCAAATTATAAAAACCCTGGAAGACAACCTAGGCAATACATAGGAACAGGCAAATATTTAATGACAAAAACACCAAAAGCAATTGCAATGAAAACAAAAATTGACAAATGGGAACTAATTAAACTGAAGAGCTTCCACACAGCAAAAAAACAAACAAACCAAAAACCATCAATAAACAGAAAACCTACAGAATGGGAGAAAAAATTGCAAACTATGCACCTGACAAAGGCCTAACATCCAGCATTGATAAGGAACTTAAACAAATTTATGAGAAAAACAACCCCATTAAAAAGTGGGCAAAGGACATAAATGGCCATGCAGCCAGCAAGCACATGAAAAAAAACTCACTATCTCTGATCATTAGAGAAATGAAAATCAAAGCCACAATGAGATACTATCTCACACCAGTCAGAATGGCTATTATTGGAAAGCCAAAAAACAACAGATGCTGGCAAGGTTTCAGAGAAAAGGGAACACTTACACACTGTTGGTGGGAGTGTAAATTAGTTCAACCATTGTGGAAAGCAGTATGGTGATTCCTCAAAAAGTGAAAAGCAGAACTACCATTTTACCCAGCAATCCCATTATTGGGTATATACCCAGAGGAATAGAAATCATTCTATCATAAAGACACATGCACATGAATGTTCATTGCAGCACTATTCACAATAGTAAAGACATGAAATCAACCTAAATGCCCATCAATGACAGATTGGATAAAGAAAATGTGGTACGTATACACCATGGAATACTATGTAGCCATACAAAGAATGAGATCATGTTTTTTGCAGGGACATGGATAGAGCCGGAGATGAATATCCTTAGCAAACTAGCACATGAACAAAATAATGTCTGATGAAACAATATGTACAATAAACCCCCATTACACATGTTTACCTATGTAACAAACCTTCACATGTACCCTCAAACCTAAAATAAAAGTTAAATAAAAATGAAATAAAATGCCAAGACTTATGCCACAAGGCCTCAAGACTTACCATAAAATGAGAGTAATTAATGCTTTGAGCCATTGTTTCAAGAATAGGCCAATAGAACGGAGGGAATAGGAACAAACAGAGATGTATGGTCACCAGATTACAACAAGGGTAACAAGGCCGTGTGGTAGGGAAAGGGTAATCGTTTCAGTAAATGGTTCTATGTAAGTTGAATATCCATACAGAAAAAAGTGAATCTTGTTTCTTCCTATACCATATGCAAAATCAAATTATATAGAATACAGATGTAAAGAGTAATATACTTAAGCTTTTAAACACAGAAGAATATCTTCGTGACTTTGGAGTAGACAAAAATATTTCCTAAACACAACTGGTGCTACTCAAAAGATGCTAAGCATAAACAAGAAAATTAATAAACTGGGTTAAATTAAAATTAGTAGTTTCTTAATTTATCAAAAGACATCACAAAGAGAGTGAAAAAGCAAAGAATGGGAGACTATTTGTCACCAATTTATGCAACAATAAACTCAGATTATGATCTTTAAAATTCTCACAATTAAACAAACAAAAAGCAAATGGGAAATGGATAAAGGATATGAGCAGACACTTTAGAAAAGTAAATATCCAAATGTCTATCAACATGAAAATAGGTGTTCAGTTTCACTAGTTAAGAGGGAAAGGCGAATTAAGACACTGTGCATACCACAGTGCATACCACAAACAACAAGTGCTAAAATGAGAAAAGAGAAATTACCAAGGGTGGGCAACAATATGAAGCAACTAATACTTTCATGCACTTTTGTATTATTTGCACGAGAGTGTAAATTGATAGAATTCACTTTGAAAAATAATTTGATATTTTATTGTATAGCCAAACATTAGCTTCATCTATAATCCAGCATTTTCACTCCTTGATAGTTTTGCACATCAAGAGACATGCACGAGAATATTCATGTCAGTGGTGCTCATAAGAGCAATACACACACACACACAAATCCCTAACAACTCAAATGTCCATCAATAGCAGAATGGAGAAATGGTGGTATTTTAACACTATGGAATATTACACAGGAGTGAATTACATTCAATAATATGAATGAATCTTTAAATATAATGTTGAGTGATGAAAGAGGGCCATTAACAAGATGGTCCCATTTTTACAAAGGCCAAATACCAGAGAAAATTAGCCACATACTGTGTGTGTTTGTGTTGTGTGTGTGTGGTTTATTTTTTTAAAGGGAAAGAATGGTAGAAAGCCAGGAGACTTGTGATAGTGGAGGGAAAAAAAAAATGAAGTCGGTGAGAAGCCTGAGAGTATATGTAAGTCACTGATGACCATCTAGTTCTTTAGCTATGTGATGGTTTCATTGTGAGATAGCCATATAATGAAATATGCAACCATTAATATGAATATATGTGTGTGTGTAAGCACACAGACACCAGAGAGAAAAAGAGTATGAGAGTGCATAATGGTCCCAATATATTATTTGAATACAACCACTATCTTGAACAATCTGTGAAGGAGTTCATGCTTTTTTTAAAGACATATACATATTTCTGTGTGTTGGTGAATTTGTGAATTTGTGTGTGTAAAGAGAAATCAGTGTATGCCAAAGTGCTTGTTTCTAGATTGTAGGATTTATTTTCTTTGCATTTATCTGTGGTGTCTAAAGGTTCTATAGTGAACATATAATATTTTAAAGAAGTGTGCAAATTTTAGGTGTCTAATTCATCATCACAATACTCTTTAATGTTGAGTAAGCTATTTATTTTTGTTATAGCCTTCATGCCCTGAAGCAACCACAAAATAGAAAATTTTGCATCGAATCCAGTCTCTGTGCAAATAAGCCAGTCCCCACAACGGCTGAAATAATGGTACCAACAATCTGAAGTTATTAGTGCTGTAATGACACAGCCTTGACCACTTTCATAATTAAATTTTCAACAGCTTTAATTCCTAGCATCCTTTATAATTTGATAAGTTCTTTTCTGGAAACAAAGGAGAAATAAGAAATCAGATAGGTCAGGAGAGAACCTTCACCCTTCTGATAATATATGTCTTACATTTAAAGAAAATAAAGGTGCTTAGGTCAGCATCTAAACCTGAAGCTCTATGTTAATTTCTATTTTAAAATCTGCCACTCTCATCTCACAAAGAGCCAGGTGTGGCAAACAGATCCTCTTGCATAAGTCTATAAAGCAAACCTCATCACCAAGAGTGTCAGAGCCCAGAGATTTATTATAAAGTGATATATTTTCAAAGAGCAGCACAAAGAGTCTTTTAACACTGAATTTGTCAGGACCTCGTCGACATCAAACAGATGCTTTTCACTTGGAGCATTTGACTCTTAAACTTCAATGTTTCATATGTTAAGTGATTGGAAACTTGGGAACCATGAAGTAATACTTTTCTCTGATTTGGAAAATTTGACTCTTTAACAATGAAACTTTAGATGCATATTAAGAAATACTTTGAGAAGTGGTATAGTGTTTTCTTAATAGAAAGACTATCATTTGGTTCAGTAATATTACTTTTTCAAGGATTAAAAAAAATCCCTAAAGTTGATTTCATGTTTTCATGGTTTTTTTTTAACCCTCTCTACCCTCTTCCCCTTTACTCACCTATGTTTCTCATTGATGTCTTCTAAAAATCAAATAAGCACCATGTGCATGAGGCTTTAATAAAAAAAAAAAGTCTAACATGGGTCATTTGATTTTTGCCTTAAGACATAACTCATATGCCAGAAGCCAACTGCTATCATTTCATATTCTTGAATAAACATGGTGCCTCTCCTAAGCTGAAGCTGTTGTTTATTATTTTGCTTACATTTTAACCCACATGGTTATATTGAGCTTTCCTGGTTACCAATCACATTATAAACCACAGAAAGCATGCAAAGTTGGAGAAGCAGAGCCTAGGTCTGGTTAATAGTCCTACTCAGCCTTTGGTCCAGCTAACACTAACTACATCTTGAGCTGGATCATAAGGGAAAGAGCTATTGCTTTTGGATTTAAGAAGTATGCAGTGCCCAGCGTTCCTAATGCACAGGAGAAACAGCTGGGCCACCCAACATGATCTTAAACCTGTACCATAAATAACGAAGCACAAACTAGAACTTTCTCAAGAAACTTATGAATTTCACTTGACAGATGTTTCTTTATAAGATTTTTGCATTTCACTTTTTAATTTAACAAATAAAACAAAATTTCTTTACTCTGGATTCTATTACTCATTCGTCAGAGTGTAAGTCTGGAGCAAAAGGAATGAATATTTATTGACTATCTATAATGTACGAGAAACTGCAACACATTATCATGAAAATTTGATTTTGCTTAACAAGTAGTTACAATTGCTGACAAATAATAATCTTCTGCTTAATATCTACGGCACCAGGTGTGATATTAGGCACATAATTACATGTTTATTTTAATACTCAAAATAGTTTTGTCAGAGAGATATTATCCTCACTTTTCAAATAAGGAAACAGATACAGGGAAGAAGGTGTATGTACCCACAGCCACATCATAATGGGCCAGCAGTTTAACTTAGGTGTTTTTCTATTTAAGGTTCTGGCCTTCCCATTACATGTTTCTTTATTTTATAGAAAATGTAAATTAGGCTGGGCGCAGTGGCTCAGGCCTGAAATCTCAGCACTTTGGGAGGCCAATGCAGAAGGATCATTTGAGCCCAGGAATTTGAGACCAGCCTGGGCAACATGGTGAAACTCCATTAGTACAAAAAAATACAACAATTAGCTGGGCATGGTGGCGTGTGCTGTAGTCCCAGCTACTCAAGAGGCTGAGGTGGGAGGATCACATGAGCACTGGAGATCAAGGCTGCAGTGAGCGGTAATCGCGCCACTGCACTTGAGCCTGGGCAACAGGGTGAGACCCTGTCTCCAGAAGAAAAATAACATAAACTAAGGTTGTCGACTTGTAAATGGGGCATTTGCTTGTCATAAAGGGAGAGAGTTCTGGTGTCGGCCACTCCAGGCTAGGGTGAGAATCCAGGATGCGTAAGAAGGAATCAGTAAATAATATCTTTTTTCCTCTCCTCTCATGTTCAGACACATTTGAGAAATCAGACTTAGATAAAGATAAAAATGTCAGCTAGTACTAATAAAGCCGATTGGATAACATGACTTTAGATATGTTAATGAAGTCTAAGTCTAGACCTTGGGCCAGCTTGCCTACAGGATCTCATTAGAGGATCCTGCAGTATCACTAGAGAATGAGATTTCTGCCTCTCATTGATCCGGGGCTTGCTGTCTTTCAGTGAGTCAGTTTCTACTCAGTTGAGAAATATGGACCATGGATGGCATCCGCCAATCAGATAATTGCATTCTCCTCCATGGACTAAGGAGATGGGGCACGAAAGTGGGATTGCTATGCAAACAGAAGTTTTGCAGAAAACCGGAAGACAAAAGAGAAAAGAGGTTCCTTCATAACATTCTCTAGCATTTTAATTTGTTAACCATTAAACCTAACCTGGATCAAAGGTATGGTTCACTCCCACATCCCCCTGACACACAGAGGATATTCCCACATGATGGTCCGGCTCCTACCTTCATGAAGTCTTAGTCCTTCTGTCCCTCTGTTGTTTATCCACCTGAGTCTACGGTGTGCAGTTTAGATTTTGTCAGCAGAAGCCACTGAAATGGATTGAACCTTATATTAATCAAATTAACTCCAGGCCTAATTTCATTATAGGATGAAATTATCTCTTTACTCTATTTCCTACTTCAAATTCTGTTGAGATATGTAATTCAATATAACTTACCAGAGATAAATCGTAAAATAACATGACACAATATAGATCCTTCTTTTATACATTCTCCAGTTGTACACAATACAGATCTTCCACTTATACAGGTACAGATACTTCAAATTTGATTATAAAGTCTTTTTATTATCAAATCTGCAGGATATGATTAAAGTAAAACTTCCCTTGCTCTCATATGAGTTAAAATGCAGTTAAATGTAAGTTCACAATCATTTAAATCTGAAAATCATTCTTCCAATTTATCATTCTTATTTCAATGCCTGTGTTGAGTTGGGGGTTGCTAAGGGATTCCTTAGCAATTGCCACAGAGAATGGATGAGGTTCCCTTAGGACTCCAGACATAGAGCAAACTAAAACATCCTGAGGGACTCATCTTCCCTGACCGGCCTGCTTAAACAATTCTAAGTTGCAACTTGATTTCCCCTTTTTACCCTGTAATTCTTAAACTGTAATGTAATATGGTAAATGAGCTCCCTCTAAGGATCTGAACTGTGGAAGGAAGGAAGGAAGGAAGGAAGGAAGGAAGGAAGGAAGGAAGGAAGGGAGAGAGAAAGAAAAGAAAAGA
>NW_016804690.1:5491479-5494212 GCF_001698545.2 Rhinopithecus bieti
AGGGAGGGAGGGAGGGAGGGAGGGAGGGAGGAAGGGAAGAGAGGCAGTCAGGAAAGGAGGGAGGCAGGAAGCAAAAGAAGAAAAAAAAGAACAGAAGAAAGGAAGGGAAAGAAAGACAAAGAAAAAAGAAAGAGAGGAAGGAAGGGAGGAAAAGAGAAAGAAAATGAAACAAAAGGAAAAAAGAAAAAGAGGGAGGGAGGAAGGAAGGAAAGAAAGAAAGGAAAGAAGCAAGGAAAAAAGGAAAGAAGGAGGGAAGGAAGAGAAAGGAAGAAATTTATGGCAAGTGTTTTTTTTTGGTTTGTTTGTTTTTGTTCTGTTTTTTGTTTTGTTTTGTTTTTGAAGTGGCATGATCTCATCTCACTGCAACCTCCACCTACTGAATTCAAGCGATTCTCCTGCCTCAGCCTCCAGAGTAGCTGGGATTACAGGCATACACCACCATGTCTGGCTAATTTTTTATGTTTTTAGTAGTGATGTGGGGGCTCACCATGTTGGCCAGCCTTGTCTCCAACTCCTGACCTCAGGTGATCCACCCACTTCGGCTTCCCAAAGTGCTGGAATTACAGGCGTGAGCCACCGCACCCAGCCACAAGTGGTCTTTTATAACATATATTGTGGTTTCTACCATGAAGCCTGGTTTGGAATTGTAGGAACAATGAAATCTGGCTTTCAGGAACATTTTTTCTGATCCCCAAGTGTGCATCAGCTGGAGAATTACCTTCCACACATTCCTCACTGAGAAAGCTGATGATATTTCCAACACCTGTCTCCTATTCGGGGCTATCCCTCTGCCATGTGCTCTACCAGGCAGTATACCTCCTCCACTGTGGAATTTTCCAGGTCTTAAATAACTTGCACTATCTCAATCATGGCTGTTACACAATTCTACCCAAGAGGCATTCTCCTATCAGACCAACATCTAATCCAGACCTACTCTATAAACCATTGCTCTACCTGGCTTTCCTTCAGTATTTTCACTTCCCTGTGCCTTTCTTTGTATTTCTTATTGGGCATGTTTCTTCAAGGCATAGGCAATAACTGCCTCCCTCACTTACTATAACTATGTCATTGTCATTGTCACTTAATAATCCTCAGTCTTTGAGGGTGGTTTTCCAGTTGCATTTATGGACTCTACCAGAAAATTTTCAAAGGCCCATATCGATAGTTTTCTGATTATGGTCCCTCTGAGGGGATTCTTTTCAGTCTTCTCTCTGAGATCTTGCCTGCTTTCCTCTTGTACATTTCTGTAAGTTTTGGTCATTTTGTTGGATTTGTTAGTAACTTATAAAAAGCCCTCCCCTACCTCCCACATCTTTTTTTTTTTTTTTTTTTTGAGATGGAGTTTTGCTCTCGTCGCCCAGGCTGGAGTGCAGTGGCACAATCTCGGCTCACTGAAACCTCTGCCTCCCAGGTTCAAGCAATTCTCCTGTCTCAGCCTCCCGAGTAGCTGGGATTACAGGTGCCCACCACCACATCCAGCTAATTTTTTGTATTTTTAATAGAGACTGGGTTTCATCATGTTGGCCAGGTTAGTCTTGAACTCCTGACCTCAGGTAATCCACCCACCTCGGCCTCCTAAAGTGCAGGGATTAAGGGCATGAGTCACTGCACTGGGTCCTTTTTTTTTTTTTTTTTTTTTAACAGCAGCTATACCTGGGCACACCTCCTTTTCCCTTTCCGAAACTCTAGCGTATCCTCTCAGATCTCCTTTTCTCCATCATGCCTGCGTAACCTGCTTACAATCTCAACAATTTTCCTAAGGAAATATTTCTTCCTCCAGTTTAATAAACCTGCTCTTCCTTTAGTTTGCTTTTATTCTTACTACCTCTTTGCTCCTTTCTAATAGTAAGGCCAAAGCATATGACTCAAAGCATTCTAACCCTTCCTTCATTTTTTGATTAAAATTGATTTCTGGAGACAGTGTTCTTCTAGACATAGGCCTTCCTAATTGTACTCTTTGCCTTTGGACTTTTGAAAATTCAATTGTTTTGGTTTTATTTCTTCAATTCCAAAATGTATTTCCATTAAAAATTATGTATAAACAAAATTGATCACCATTCTGTTGGTAAAGCTACTGTGTTGTAAATCTCTCTGAAATCCGCAGCCATGATCAGAACATATGTAATTAATAAATGTAGAGTGACCTAGAGTTTTGGTGAGTAAAACCTGTGGCTAAACTACATGAATTCAAGAGGATGCCACTCCCTTCCAACCTTTCTTTCCCCTGTTTCGGATTGCAGTTATAAGAAAAGCTAAAATGTGAAACAGTTGATCTAGCACAACCTGTGGATGCCTGGTTTGACACACACTGGTGCTCCTCAGCCCACATAGGACTGAAATGCTTTTACAGTTTAAACTCCAGTTGGCAGGCCTGACTCAGAAATACTGTAAATGCAACAAAAAATTTTTATGCCAAATTATTAATTTCCACTGTTATTTGCCCATCTCCAAATGTCTTATACATATCATCTGAGATTTTAGTTCTAAAACTGTATTAATTTTTACAACTATATTTATTTACATACATATTAATTATATACGTAATTTCTTCAACTATTTTCTTTTTTTTTTTTTATTATACTTTAAGTTCTAGGGTACATGTGAATAACGTGCAGGTTTGTTACATATGTATACTTATGCCATGTTGGTGTGCTGCACCCATCAACTCGTCAGCACCCATCAATTCATCATTTATATCATGTATAACTCCCCAATGCAATCCCTCCCTCCTCC
>NW_016804690.1:5495922-5497256 GCF_001698545.2 Rhinopithecus bieti
GCCCGGCCTCACAAGCATTCTTATACACCAGTAACAGACAAGCAGAGAGCCAAATCAGGAATGAACTTCCATTCACAATTGCTTCAAAGAGAATCAAATACCTAGGAATCCAGCTTACAAGGGATGTAAAGGACCTCTTCAAGGAGAACTACAAACCACTGCTCAGTGAAATAAAAGAGGACACAAACAAATGGAAGAACATACCACGCTCATGGATAGGAGGAATCAATATCATGAAAATGGCCATACTGCCCAAGGTTATTTATAGATTCAATGCCATCCCCATCAAGCTACCAATGAGTTTCTTCACAGAATTGGAAAAAACTGCTTTAAAGTTCATATGGAACTATTTTCTTTAGTAGTGCTTATAGCAAGATTTATTGTGAGTCAGTTTTGTGGCCACTACATGCTCCCAACCAATATACAATGATGGAACAGGGACATAATAAACCATAATTTAAATTTCCATTTAGAAAATTTAAAATTTCCATTTAGAAAAATAAAGAGTGGGAGGCACAAAGCAGTTATTATTCCATAGCAGTGATGGAATCCAGCAAGGCAGGCATTGTAAAGGTCTCTATTGCAGGCATGTAGAAGTGCTCTGAATAGGCCCTGCTTCTGTTTGCTGGAAGGGACTACTTTGTCCATTATTCTCCATGACCCCTGGCCTGTTCTCTGCTAGGTTCTTCCTGGTCTCCTTGGACTGCTTGGAGGGGGACATGGGGTAGTACGCCAACTTTGTAATAACGGAAGGTTGGAGACCGGTGGTTGATTTAAGTCCGTCTTCACGGTTTCTCTGGCAATATAAATTACTTCAAAACCTTAGTAGGCTTCTGATCTATTTGCTTCCAGTCAGTTAAATAGTCAATAGTACTGGTCAATAACTCCACTCCAAATCCCTTTCTGGATATAGTTCTTAGCCTGATATATTTTGCTTCACACTTTGATCCCTTACCCTCTCAACTTAATAGTGCCTATTTTAAAACTACCTTGGGGGGGCGGAGCAAGATGGCCCAATAGGAACAGCTCCAGTCTCCAACTCCCAGCGCGAGCAACACAGAAGACCAGTGATTTCTGCATTTTCAACTGAGGTACTGGGGTCATCTCACTAGGGAGTGCTGGACAATCGGTGCTGGTCAGCTGCTGCAGCCTGACCAGTGAGAGCTGAAGCAGGGCGAGGCATCGCCTCACCTGGAAGCGCAAGGGGGAAGGGAATCCCTTTTCCTAGCCAGGGGAACAAAGACACACAACGCCAGGAAAACCGGGTAACTCCCACCCCAATACCGCGCTTTAAGCAAACAGGCACACCAGGAGAATATATCCCACACCTGGCC
>NW_016804690.1:5500460-5517126 GCF_001698545.2 Rhinopithecus bieti
AAAAAAAAAAAAAAAAACTACCTTAAACCATGGTTTAAAAAAAAACGTATTTTTAATTGTATCATAGACTGATCTCCTAAGAAAAAATAGACTGTTTTCTGTTTACTGGCCACAGAAAGCCAGTAACAACTCATATTAGTTTTAAATCCATCCTATTTAATCAATGAGAATTTGCATCTGTAATCACACTTTGAAAGCCAGCCAATCAACACCTCCTTCACACCAGTTAACATCCCTCTGAAAGACAGCCAGTTGACAACAGTCTTCCTCACTTCCTAGCTAAAATTCAACCTCCAAACTCTGTTTCTGAAAATCTGCCAAGTTCTTAACTCAATGGTTTCCCAAACTCTTTATATAGATTTTCTGTCTCACAAGCCTAGATCTCCCTTTCTTAGTAACAATTTCAGATTTTTATTTTAGAAAGTTTATTTTAGAAAGTGAGTGGTGGTCTCTTCCATTGACAGTTCTCAGTCACTTTATTAAACTGAGAAATTGTACTGGGTCAGTGTGGCTCAGAAGTCTTAAGTCTCATTCTTTAATGTCTAGATATAATTAGATTTTACAACCCAAGAAGGTAAGGATTTCTAGCCATCCAGCTTGCTTTGTTTCTGGAAAGCTCACGCCCAAATTCTAGGTCAATGCTGTATTATTTAGGTTTTTGTGTCACCATTAACTCCACCTAATGTAAGTTTTCTTATATATGTTAGGAAAATCAAAACTAGCTATTATAAACAAACTTCTCGCAGTTTCAATAGATAATATAATAAAATTGTATTTCTTGCTCACATCATAGTCTTATGTAGGTTGGATGGCTTCTTCTCGTGTGGTTCTACTTCAAATAGTAATTATAGTAATTCAAAGATCCAAGATTCTTCTATTTAGTGGCATCACCATCATGGATATCTTTTCTTCTGGCCATGTCAACAGTGGAAATGTCATGAAAAAATCATGTATCTATATATTTATTTATTTATTTTGAGCTAGGCTGGAGTGCAGTGGCATGATCATAGTTCACTGCAGCCTTGAACTCCTGGGCTCAAGTGATCTTCCCACCTCAGCGTCTCTGAATAGCTAGACTATAGATGTAGGGCACTGCACCCAGGTGACATTTTAAGGATCAGGCCTAGAAGTGGTGGGCATCATTTGTCCCCACATTCCATTGGAAAAGAGTCCAATGTAGTCTTCTGTGTGCACAGGAAGAAAGAATGGAATTGGAAATATTCAGGCATTCTCTTACACAAAAGACCACCCAATTTTCTTAGTTCTTGGAGCTCAACTCATAGTGCACTCTTCGTACATAATAAATATTACTTGAACTAATTGAAAACAATTTTATTGAAAAGGAATGAAACATGAGAATTTACCACTAAAGTATTTGTTTTGGGGAATTTGGCTTTTATAACTTAAAATCATAGAGAGCAAAAGTTATTTCCTTATTTTCTTCTTGATATTACAATTCTGCTTACATTTTAACAATATTTTCAAATAACCATAAATGGGAAGGGAAATTAGCCTATATACAAATAGACTTAAGGATCTGTACATGTTCCAGTTTAAACATGTGGGCCATAGTTGTGCCATTATGCAATGAAATTTTATTTCAATGCATTGTGTAGAAAATCTTCCAAAATTATATAAAACCCTAAGTCTATCACTTTGTCATGTCAGTTTCATTTTAAAGGTATACCACTGAGAATTCTAAAGATTTTTCCATGCTTGTTTAAAAGTATGTATTTTCAATATGCAGATATTTATAAATTATATTCCTCTAGTCTGTTTCCATGGCATATTTCACTAATTTAATTCCATTGCCATTCTTAGGTCCAGGAGGATGTACAAGGGCACACGTGATTTCAAAGTCTTCCAGCAGCCACTCTTTCCCAGCTGGGCTATGAAAACCTCACAGACATATAACTGTAGTGTAATATGCTATGAAATCAAGTTTATATTTTTCTGTATGTCTTATAACAGGGACCTCAACATTTCAGATTGCATCATATTGTCTTTTCCATTGGATTCATTGTTTGACAAGGTTTAATGATAGTAGAAATATTGTGACCTTTTCTTCACCCCAGGTAAAAACATTTCACTCACTGAATCTTTGGCAAATCTGTTGATTACTATCTGATGAGCAGAGAAAATCTAGTGATCACATAAAAATGAGCAACTGAACAGATTCAGGAATAATTATTGGATTAAATGTCTGTAAGGAAAATGCTGTAATTTAACTTTATTCCAGGCCTAAATACGGAGAGAGTTAAAATATCGTGATGTATTCTAGCAGCATACTTGAGGATCTGCCAAGATTGCCAGTATAATCCTTACTTGTCAGGAGTTTATATTTTGTCACATTTGGTTGACTATGAATTGGAATATAATACCTAAATCTCACTTTTAGCTTTAGACCTAATTATATTTAAACTATTATATGTGTTGACACAAGAAAACACACACAAATTGCAAATCACAAACATACTTCTATGAACAAAAATTTTTCTCTATATCCCGACAGTGCTTCTTCCATATAGAAAATTTCATTGTCATCCTGACCAACTCTCTGAAGTAACTTCATATTTCTGGTCTTCCCTTTGGCTTCTGGAATGCTACTTACTCATCCATTTACTAACTTATTAATTCAGCAAACATAAACTTAGTACCTATTGTGTACCAGGAACTGTGCTGGATTCTGGAAATGCACTTAGGGCTAGCAGGTTGCCGAGGCAGCACAGTAGTAACTGCATGTCTGGGCTTTGTTCAGATAGCCTGTGATCAAATCCCAGCTCTTCCATTTATTTTAAAATTTCCTAATTTGTAAACTGGAAATAATAATATATTTCCTGGCACAGTGCCTGACACAAAGTAAATCCTGAATGAATGTTAGCTATTATCATCTGATAGTCTCCCTGGCTATCAGAAAGGAGAGGGATAGGAGGGGGATTATGACAAAGAAATAGAAAATAATTAAAGTAATTCTCTTGATGTACAAATTTCCTGGGACAAACCCTCATCAGCATATAATCCACACATCCTTCAACACCTTCTCAAGGTCAGTCATTCTATACTCAAGATATATTTGCCACATTTTTAAAACAGTATCTTCTCTGATTATGTTTTAGGTGAATTCATATAGACAACACCCAAAATATATTTATCTAAACAATAGTAATGAGATCATATGTTCATCTTCGTAGTCCAATTATCCTGTTTTATTTTTAAAATGGCTAATGACAATTTTAAATAAGTTGAGGTTTATATTGTTATTTACCTGTGCTGGTACAGGTAAAGGTCTATTTTATTTTATTATTTCCTATTTGATTTTCTCTGATGATCTCAACATTGTAGAGCAAGAGAGTATGTGCAAAGTCTGCAATAGTTCCAGACCTGGCCCCAGAAACTAAACAAATGCTTTAGATGGGTTATTTATGTTATTAAAATGCATTATCAGCTATCAATTTGCTTATAGAAGCAAGTTTTCCTCAACATGGCTTATGAAGTTCTAGAAAACATGTCTCAGGCAAATGAAATAGTACTCTGAAGAAAGGATTACTCCAAAGGGGTCATCACAGAAACATTAAAAGGGCGCGGTGGCTCAGGCCTGTAATCCCAGGAGATCGACACCATCCTGGCTAAAACGGTGAAACCCCATCTCTACTAAAAGTACAAAAAATTAGCCAGGGATGGTGGCGGGCGCCTGTAGTCCCAGCTACTCGGGAGGCTGAGACAGGAGAATGGCGTGAACCCGGGAGGCGGAGGTGGCAGTGAGCCGAGATCGTGCCACTGTACTCCAGCCTGGGTGATCCAGCCTGGACAACAGAGAGAGACTCTCTCTCTAAAAAAAAAAAAAAAAAGTTTAGATCCACCAAGCTTTCAGAAATCATCTTGCTTGCACCGCTCAGTTGGAACTTGAAACTAAGGCTGAGACATATTCAGTGATTTGCCAAAAGCTATGCAACACTGGCAAAGTCTAAAAGTCAAGGTGCATAGATTTCCCATTCATTTATTTTTCCTTCATTCATGACTTAAGTCATTCAATAAGCATGTATTAGGCAACTTGTCTAGGCCAGGGATTGTGCTAGATGCTGGGGATAAAGCTACTAGTGGGACAGTCCTGCCCTAATGGAGCATAAATTGCTGAGGTGACTGTGGGACAGGTGAAGAGAATATTAATAAAGAATTATAACGTAGGTGCCACAAAACAGGAAGCATAAGGGGCTATGATAAAGCCCAGGGGAGCCTATCTCAGTCTTGGTGTTCCCAGAAAGCTTCCTGGAGGAAGAGAAGTCTAAGTTGAAATTTGAAAAAAAACAAAACAACAACAATAACAACAACAAATAGACAAAAATAAGACAAAGGGAGAAAAGAAGAAAAGTAGAAAGTTCTTTATCAAAACAGACCGAGCAACAAGATAACAAATATAACTCTATACAAAATGGAGTCACCATTACTGCTCTGAGATGGTGCCATATGTTGTAATAAGGGATACCACCTATCTGATGAAACTTTGTATCACATTATCCAGTAAAATGTGTTGACAAAATATTTGGTAAATGTTGAAAACTTTTCCCCAGGCTTTTTTCTCCCACACACAGTGTCTGAGTCTTTATTAAGAGTCATGGCTTGGTTAATGTATAATCTACATCAATGTTACTTGAAAAAGAAAAGGGATACATTTTGGTTGCACTGAAAATAAAATATAAAATATTTAAACAGTGAAATTTGAAACATAGAGTAATCCATGTATTTTATTCTGCTGATGACTTATTTAGTACAATGGCTCACTAAAATATTCTCAGCCTCAAATGTGTAGTAGGACATTTCCAGTAAGTGTGCATATTCATTTGTGCTGAGCTGGCTTTTTATGTTGTCTTAACCATTAATTTCTTATTGTCAAAATACTGAGTGGGAAATTTTAGTTAACAGCATCATTTTTTATTTAGCATTTTTATGGACCAATACAATTTTAGGTGCAACAAAAACAACAACAACAATAACAACTAAAGTGCTTTCTCTACACATGAACACAGGGAGGGGAACAACACACACTGGGGCCTGTCAAGGGGTGTGAGGGAGGAAGAGCACTAAAAAAGTAGCTAATGCATGTTGGGCTTAATACCCTGGTGATGGGTTGATAGGTGCAGCAAACCATCATGGCACACGTTTACCTATATAACAAACCTGCGCATCCTGCACATGTATCCCGGAAGTTAAAAAATTTTTAAGTGCTTTCTCTTATAGGCAACTGGTATTTCACTGATTTTAAATTCATAAAAAGTTCAAGCAGATTATCTAACTATAATTCACTATTTTGATACTTTACACTGTCACAGAAGACTAGGAAAACTCAGAGGTATATGAAAATATTGTTTCTAGGGTTTTATGAATGAATGGACTGCTGTGGTAGATAAAGTGATATACTTTTATTTCTTAAGAGAATGTCTTATTGACAGTTAGGGATTCCATAAAGGTTTTGAATGACTTAATGCCTGAAAGTAAAAACGAATATATGTAATTAACATGAGGTCTGATACAGACAACTAAAACCATGCAGATATTTGTAAAGTCACTCTTTATACAAAATGGAGGTACCATTACTTGCTTTGAGATAATAACTAAGGCTGTAATTACTAATACTGCTTATGTCCTGACATTTAGTATTACACTATCCATTAATATGTGTTAAACAAAAGTGTGGTAACTGTTGAAAACTTAGCCTCTCCTCCTCTGCAAGAAACCACATCTTCTCACATCCAGCACTCCTAGACAGTAACAGCAGTCTCTTGCCTGAAAGAATTTAGTGATCCTAAACGTATAGAATCCAGATGTTAGTGGATGGCTTCAATCATCCCACATGGGACCCATGTAGTGAACATTTTCCTTTTTTTTCATTTTTAATGTCCATATGTTTGTTTGGCTAGAAATCAAGTTTCATTACATGCTCCTATTATTCCACTGTATAACAATTTTATTTATAGGCCCTTCACATAAGGACTAATGTCTTTGATAGAAAGGCTGCTAATGCTTATTTAAGCTCACTATAATGAAAACAATATTGTTGGAACACCAAACAAATGCCAGACCTCAGAACCATGACTTTGGTCCTCTCCTGGATAATGGAACTTCACAATGTCAACTTACTCTCTGGGTTCCTTACGAAAATGCACTGAAGGTAGACAGAAACTTTATTAAATGCTGGAAATTCACATATAAAGCAAGCATAGTATACTTAATCTCCGTATTGGCATTGAAAAATCTTCTTGATGCCAAGACTATGCTTGAATTTAGGGGCTCACGTACATTATGAATGCCCTAGAAAACCACGTAGGAAGTAGGCAATTTTGTTTCTGAATACACTCTATATGTGTGTACGCATGTAGTAGAAGTGGCAGTCTTGATTTCGGTTCTACTCTGCAAAAACATGTTTGGTCATGGCGCATATTCCAAAACTGAATGTAAAATACATTATCTGAAATATTAAAAGTGCATTGATGTCAAGTTGGATCCCAGCCTGTTCTTCCACACTGATCCATAGGTAATTAAATTATGTCCTGTAAACAAATGCTTGACTTGACAGCCTCACTTCCTCATTCAGAGGGGTCTGGTAGTAATCAAGGATCCCTTGGTATTAACTCTAGAAAGTTATGTTCTCAGTGAAAAAAGTTTTCTGTTTTAAGAGTGTGGCCTTTATGTTTCAGTTATTTACATTTTTGCTTACATATGTAGCCATGAACAAATACATTGATTAGTATGTGATTTAATAGTACCGTTATCTCAAGCCTCTGCAAAGTGTCTTGTCAGCCATCTCAAAGCATATGTTCTTCAGTCAAGCCCCAATAATATTTTAATTAAATCAATCTACAGTTTTCTTCAGGACATCTTGGTCAAAGTGAATTATAATGTAAACAAATGAGAGCTCTTTTATTACATAATGTAAGATATACATACTCAGCTAGTGTGAAAAAATAATACTTCAGTAATCATTTTAAGTGGCTCAAATTGTTGTCATATCGTTATTTCATCAAATACAGGGATAAAGAAATGAATAAACTTAAAAAATTTTTTAAAAGATGAAATTCTCAGTTTGCCTCCAAACTAGAGGCTGCATATACATTATCCATTGTTTGCAATTATAACTTGTCTTAGGGACTGCTCAATGTGCACTCAATTGAGCGCACATGAATAAATGTTCCTAAGTGATAAAAATACCAGGTCAGCAATCACATGTTACGTTATATAAATGATCTATATAAAAGATATTTTGAAACTTAAAATTCTATAGGAATGGCATGAATGCCTCAAGGTGTTTTACAGGACTAGATAGAAAAATAAGTTTTTGGAGTGATGGGCAATTATTAATATAGAAGCAATAGTTTTCTTCTAGTTTGAACTGCAGATTTTCATTATTATTTTATGTAACTTTCAATATTTTCTCTAAATATAAATTTTAAGGTTCTAACTAACATTACATTATCTTTTGTGCATAAATGAGTATGGGAATCCTTTACAGTTAGTATTCTATGAATATTGTTTATTTGGTTTGGGAAAGAAACTATTACTTCAGGAAGTTATCTAATAGAGACAGGTATATTTGATTTTAGGCTCTATAATAATTTGATTCAATGGTTTATGAATAAGAGTTACATACATTAAGTATAAGTTTTAGTATATTACTACTTTGTTTTGCGAGGTTCAAAACAATTTTGATTTGAAGCAAAAACATTTTTTATTTGAAAATAAGCAATAATTGTGGTAATAATGATTTATTAGTATATCCTTTGCTCCAGGCTGTGTATGGGATACCTAACAAACACACATATATAAATTTATTCTCAACAATCTTATAAGGTTTATACCACCATCACTTAACATGGAGAAGTCAGGGACCAAGATGTTTAATGATCTTGACCCAAAATAGCAATAATTAGTATGGTTTAAACCCTAATATAAATGACCCAAGATGCTACAGTCTTTCTGATGTTTTCGTTACTTCTCCTCCTCTGCCCCATCACCCATACACATCACATCTCTTTTTACAGAATCCCTATCACAGCTTCTGTTCCCTATGTATGGTCATACTTAGAGGCAGAGATTATACTACCTTGGAAAGCATTTCTTTATTATTATTGATATCTGACTGCATTTTGTTAGGCCTTTTATATTTAAAGTGCTAAAATGCACATAACACCACATTTATCATCTTTTTTTTTTTTTAAAAGGTAAAAAATCCAAAAAACCCCTTTTTTATCTTTTTTTTTTTTTTTTTTTTTTTTTTTTTGAAACAGGGTCTCTCTCTGTCACTGAGACTGGAGTGTAGTAGTGCAGATCACAGCTCACTGCAGCCTCGACCTCCTGGTCTCAAGACCTCCTGCCCCAGTCTCCCAAACTAGCTGGAACTACAGGCCTGCACCACCATGTCCAGTTAATTTTTAAAATTTTTTTTGTAGAAACGAGGTCTCCCTATGTTGCCCACGTTGATCTTGAACTCCTGGGCTCAAATGACTCACCTTCCTTGGCCTCCTAAAGTTCTGGGATTACAGGAGTGAGCCACCATGCTCGGCCAAAATTTACCATCTTTATCATTTTTAAGTGTATAGTTTACTATGTTAAGTAGATTCATACTATTCTGCAAACAATCTCCAGAACTTTTCCAAAACTGAACCTATACCTGTTTTACAATTCCCTATCACTCCCTCCTTTATCCCCAGGCAACTACGATCCTATTTTCTGTTTTATGAGTTTAACTATTCTAGTTTCCTCAAATAAGTGGCTGTCCTTTTGCGACTGTCTTGTTTCACTTAGCATAATGTCTTCAAGTTTCAACCATGTTGTAGCATGTCAGAAGTTATTTCATTTCAAAGGCTGAATAATATTACACTGTATATGTGCCACATTCTGTTTATCCATTCATCTATTGATGGCCATTTGGGTTGCTTCACCTTCTGGCTATCGTGAATAATGCTGCTATGAACATGGGTGTACCCTGCTTTTAATGTTTTTGAATACCAAGAAGAAGAATCACTGGATCACAAGGTAATTCTATTTTTAATTGTTTGAGGAACTGGCATAATGTTTTCCATGGTGGCAGCATTATTTTACATCCTCACAACAGTTCACAAGGGTTTCATTTTCTCCACTCATCACAAACACTTGTTATTTTCCATTTTTTAAAAAAAAATAGTAGCCATCCTATCAGATGGGCAGTGATATATTGAAGTTTTGATTTACATTTCCCTCCCTAAAGAGTAGGCATGTTGAATATCTTTTCATACGCTTGTTGGTTATTTATATATCTTCTTTGGATAAATGTCTATTCAAATCCTTTGCCAGTTGTTTAACTGGGTTATTTGTTTTCTTGCGGTTGAGTTGTAGGAGATCTTTATGTATTCCAGATTGTAACTTCTTATCACATAAATGATTTGCAAATATTTTCTCCCATTTCATAGGGTGCATTTTCACTCTGTTGATAGTATCTTTTGACATACAGAAGTTTGTAATTTTGATGTAGTCTAATCCATCTATTTTTACTTTTGCTGCCTATACTTTTGGTGTCATACCCAAGAAATCATTGCCAAATCCATTATCATGAAACTTTCTTCTTATGACTTTTTCTAATAATTTTATAGATTAGCCCTCATTGATCCATTTTGAGCTAATTTTTGTATACAGTATACGATAAGGGCCCAACTTCATATTACACTATTTTTTTAAAATTATGCATGTATGTTTGTGTGTATGTATGTATTTATATTTTTAAATGAACTGCACTGAGTCTATCTGAACTCAGGCATTACCGTTGAGTTATAGAAGAGCTAAGTTGTTTGGGGGTCTCAAATCTATGTAATAAATAGCTGCCTTAAAAACTCACAGACTTTAAGTGAACACAGATAGTACAAATACCCTTTCTGAAACAAACACAATATGAAAGCTAAGATAATAAAATGTAGAACTTGAAGAGAAAACATGTCTCCTGAAACCCAAAGGCCAGTTGTATGGAAATGACTGTGGCAGAAACATATATAATTTCAATTGTATAGGAAGGGGCAATAGTCTTAAGATATGTGTCATGGAGAACACAGAAAAAAACACGAAATGGTCCCTATTTCTGAAAGTGTTTATTATTTAGTGAAAATACGACAGCTAGTATATGCCACATAGAAAATAATTATATACATATATTGGTAGTTATTTGACATAGCCTTTACCCTCATGAGAACATATATAGAGTTGTCTATAGATATTGATGTTCAACATGTAAGGGAGGCATGCCAAGCTTGTCAAAGCATGGCAGATAGTCTACAAGGAAATTGATGCAGACAAAACATCAGTCTGGTTGGACTTCCCCAGGGAGTGTTTTTGCCATCTGTTTAAACATGAATGATCCTTTTCATTTTCTAGCTTTGGTGTTGTTAAGAAAATTAAGAAATAAAGGTTTAATAACAAACATTTTCTATCATTTACTAGTGATATTTGTTCTCTGAAAAACCTCAATACATGGAAATACACACCCACATATATACAACGCATGTGTATTATATACATACATGTGTGTTTATTAATATGCACATTTGCATGAATATATTTATATATCAAGCTAAACTCTTGTTGATAGAAAATACAAATATTTTTAGTCCAGAGAATGACTAAATGAACATACCGTGGGCTTTGACATCTTCATGTTCTTGCATTGTTTTACAGTTTAGGACAGTTATTTCCATTGCTTACAATCACAGTGTTTGATGTTTCCAATGTCCTCCTCTAACATGTTTCAAACAACCCTTTCTACATTCTTGTCATCTGGATCTCATCTCCATGTATGCAAGATATTCACCCACACAGCCCTCCATCTGTATGGAATTGTTAAAGGGTCTTAAAGATGATTTACTTAAAATTCTAAACATTTCAATATACCAGCAAAAATGACTAATTTGAAAGTAACATTCTATTTTTTTAGAAATGCCCTATATGAGTTAGTTGTCATTGTCAATGCTTTTTATTAGCTATTTGCAAAGATTTCTATAATTACATTTTGACAAGTAATTTTTTAAGAGAGTCTCTAAAAATGACTTCTGAATCAGAACAATGCCCACTTGGGTGGGTGGTCAAGTGGGATTCTGTGAGTCTGGCACAATGTTGGATGGAGACTGCCCTGGCATGGTTGTCCTAAGAATTTGGCTCTTCAGCTAGAACATTGGCTAGTAAAAACAGCTTCCAATCAGCACCCTAACAAGCTTCTTTGCATCAATCCATGAGTATTTAAGTTGAACAAACATTTTGAATTTAAATATTTACTGAGCATTTAGATAGCACTTTAGGTATTAAGAACCAACTGAGTTAATAGAATAGGGTTAAAGGAGACACAGATGGAGGCAGATTGTTATACTTGGGGATAGGAGGTTGTCTGCTAAACTTTAATTATAATTTCATTTTAAAACTTTAATGCCATAAGATTAGCTTGACACATATTTTTCTTGTATCTTTCTTTTAGACATGATTGAAAACATTATGAATCAGGAAGATACAATCCCACAGAAACTAATTTTCTCTTGATACAGAAACTAATTTTCTCTTGACCAATGAATTGACTTTGCTAATTAATCAAATTGCAAGATAAGCCTATGGCTGGATGTGGTGGCTCACGCCTGTAATCCCAGCACTTTGGGAGGCTGAGGTGGGCGGATCACAAGTTCAGGAGTTCGAGATCAGCCTGGCCAATATGGTGAAACCCTGTCTCTACTAAAAATACAAAACTTGGCCAGGCGTGGTGGTGGGTGCCTGTAGTCCCAGCTACTCAGGAGGCTGAGGCAGGAAAATCGCTTGAACTCGGGAGGCAGAGGTTGCAGTGAGTTGAGATTGTGTCATTGCACTCCAGCCTGGGTGACAGCCTGCTTAAAAAAAAAAAAAACAAAAAACAAAAAACAAAAAAACGGATAAGCCTACCATACAGTTTTTAAGTTGTTAAATAGTGAAAGTAACTCAGGACTTTTATTCTTGTTTTCAAAATGGTCTTTACACAAAATGATTCACCATAGTTCATAAGAGGTAAAAACACAGATTAAGATATTAGCCAAAAGCAAAAAGCATAGAGAGGATTCTCTTGAACAATGAAACATGGCTTCTCCATAACATTTCAATGACTTAAAATACTGATGTTATTCAGATATCTTAGCAATTATATAATACTTTCACATGTCATTTGCTTTCATTTTATTTTTATTAATACTTTAAATGTAGTGTAATAAGATTTGTCATATAAAATAGTAGCCCTCTAGGTCTTTTTTAGTTGCTTATTCTGGTACTTACTTTCACATCTTTAAATAACATGCTTTAGCTGCTATTTCTTTTTCAGTTTTAGACTTTACCATCTTTCCAGTAGGGAACAGTAAATCTGCCCTTCCGTGATGTTTAATATTGAGTGTCAATTTGATTGGATTGAAGGATGCAAAGTATTGTTCCTGGATGTGTCTGTGAGGGTGCTGCCAAAGGAGATTAACATGTGAGTCAGTGGACTGAAAGAGGTAGACCATCTTCAATCTGGGTGGGCACCATCTAGTCAGCTGCCAGTGTGCTAGGATCAAAACAGGCAGAGGAACGTGGAAGGTCTAGACTGGCTGAGTCTTCTGGGCTCCATCTTTCTCCCATGCTGGATGCTTCCTGCCCCTGAACATCAGACTCCAAGTTCTTCAGCTTTTGGACTGTTGGACTTACACCAATAGGTTTGTCAGGGGTTCTCTGGCTTTTGGCCACAGACTGAAGTCTGCGCTGTTGGCTTCCCTACTTTTGAGGTTTTGAAACTCGGACTGGCTTCCTTGCTTCTCACCTTGCAGATGGCCTTGTGGGACTTAACCTTGTGATCATGTAAGTCAATACTCCTTAATAAACTCCCTTTCATATGTACATCTATCCTATTAGTCCTGTCCCTCTAGAGAGCCCTGACTTATACACCTTCTTTTGTGCTTTCTTATTTACCTATCCTACACATGCACCTGTCTCCTCTCCATCCTCCTGTTCTCTATTTGCAGTATGTATGTATGTATGTATGTATGTATGTATGTATGTATGTATCTATCTATCTATCTATCTATCTATCTATCTATCTATCTTTCCTCCCTCCTCTCTCCTCTCTTTCTATATATGTATATACTTTTAAATACATATAATATTTATATTTCTTTTATTACAGTGAACAAAATGTCTTTTTAATTTTTTTATTATACTTTAAGCTCTGGGATGCATGGTCAGAACATGCAGGTTTGTTATATAGTTATACATGTGCCATGGTGGTTTGCTGCACCCATCAACCCGTCATCTACATTAGGTATTTCTCCTAATGCTGTCCCTCCCCTAGCCCCTCACCCCTGAACAGGCCCCAGTATGTGATGTTCCCCTCCCTGTGTCAATGTGTTCTCATTACTAAATCCCACTTATGAGTGAGAACATGTGGTGTTTGGTTTTCTGTTCCTGAGTTAGTTTGCTGAGAATGACAGTTTCCAGCTTCATCCATGTCCCTGCAAAGGACATGAACTCATTCTTTTTTATGGTTGCATAGTATTCCATGTTGTATATGTGCCACATTTTCTTTATCCAGTCTATTACTGATGGGCATTTGGGTTGGTTCCAAGTCTTTGCTATTGTGAATAGTGCTGCAATAAACATAGGTGTGCATGTGTCTTTATAGCTGAATGATTTATAATCCTTTGGATATATACCCAGTAATGGGATTGCTGAGTCAAATGGCATTTCTGGTTCTAGTTCCTTGAGGAATCACCATACTGTCTTCTGCACAGCAAAAGAAACTACCATCAGAGTGAACAGGCAACCTACAGAATGGGAGAAAATTTTCCCAATCTATTCCTCTGACAAAGGGCTCATATCCAGAATCTATGAGGAACTTAAACAAATTTATAAGAAAAAACAAACAATCCCATCAAAAAGTGAGTGAAGCATATGAACAGACACATCTCAAAATAAGACATTTATGTGTCCAATAAACATGAAAAAAAAGCCCATCATCACTTGCCATTAGAGAAATACAAATCAAAACCACGATGNAAATGGCATTTCTGGTTCTAGTTCCTTGAGGAATCACCATACTGTCTTCTGCACAGCAAAAGAAACTACCATCAGAGTGAACAGGCAACCTACAGAATGGGAGAAAATTTTCCCAATCTATTCCTCTGACAAAGGGCTCATATCCAGAATCTATGAGGAACTTAAACAAATTTATAAGAAAAAACAAACAATCCCATCAAAAGTGAGTGAAGCATATGAACAGACACATCTCAAAATAAGACATTTATGTGTCCAATAAACATGAAAAAAAAGCCCATCATCACTTGCCATTAGAGAAATACAAATCAAAACCACGATGAGATACCATCTCACACCAGTTAGAATGGTGATCATTAAAAAGTCAGGAAACAACAGGTTCTGGAGAGGATGTGGAGAAATAGGAACACTTTTACACTGTTGGTGGGAGTGTAAATTAGTTCAACCATTGTGGAATATTTATATTTTCTTAATGATTACTGTTCATTTACTATAATTATGCAAACTCCATTTAGAGCTGAGATATGTAGTATTCCATGGTTACATTTCCTCCCCTGAATAACTTATATTTGCTGGAATTAATAATCATCTTATTCAATTCATTTGATTAGTATTATTAGACGTGTACTCATCACCATTACAACCCACTAGCATTCCCTAAGTTGTACACATCTTCTCTCAGGATGTTGAGTACATATTGGGGAAATCTGTTTGCCTGTATCTGGGCAGGTAACTAACATCGTACTTTAGAATGTGTGGTTTCTTACTGCATCTTCTCAGACTTAGAACTTCTGGAAAAATTCCTGCCTAATAGGAGAGACCCATTTAACATAATGTTAACTTTTATTGGCTTGCTTATTTTATGTTTCTCCCACTAAACTATAAGCTTCATGGAGACAGGAACGTTCCTTGCTTGTTCAGTCCTATATTTGTACTCCCTGGTGTGGTCTTTAGCCCAAGGGGTTCACTCAATAAATATTTATAACATGGAATGAAATGAGCACATCGTATTATAATTCCTTGAAGCTAGGTTATTTCAAAAGTTTCTATTTCAGAGAGAAATCTTTTATTTTTATTTAAGTGACTAAAAGGCCATTTGTGTGGTAGTCTTCATAATACATTGCCCTACCGGTAAATTTAAGTCTCACCCATTTAAATGACAGAAAATATTTCCAACCTTTGGAAGGGAATTTTGCCCTCTTCAAATCATTTCAGTTTGTATAATTAGAGGACCTTGATAATATTAATTTAGGGGAAAGGATCGAAGTGAAAGGGGAAAATTTCCCTTGTCCCCCTCGCAGGGCATGCGATGGGGGTATGGCTCGTGTCTTTAGTGTCCCACTGCTCAGACCTCTAGGAGAGCATTCAGAGGGGCAGGTTGTGGGGCTCCGACCCCCACAGCAGTGTCTAGGAGTTAATATTTACAGCTGAAGCCCTGGTGGGCATGTGTTACAGTGTGCTCTTTTAATTTTGCCGTCTATAGGAGGCCTGTGTTAACCAGCTCAATTAGACACTATACCTTGTCGCAAGGACAGAGGGATTTCTGTATCCCGGGATTTTGCCTTGGTGTACCGGAAGAATCGGATGATACATGGGCTTGGAGAATTAGTGCAAGGTTTTATTGAGTGGAAGTAGCTTTCAGCAGATGGGGAGCCAGAAGAGAGACGGTTTTCCCCGGGAATCGGGCTACTGGGTGGCACGGTCCCTCCTCCAACTGCCCCAGCCAAACTCCGCGTAGTTCTGCTGACCGGTGGCTTGCCAGCGTGCTGGTTACTGTCGGTGAGGTCTTCTCTCTCGGCATCCAGCCTCCTGTATGTTCCTCCACTGATGTGCTCCTCTCAACGTCCAGCTGCCTGTGTGTCTGCCTGCTAGGGTCTCGAGGTTTTTATAGGTATGGGATGGGGGCGTGGCAGACCGAGGTGGTCTTGGGAAATGCATCATTTGGGCGGGAAACCAAAATGCCTGTCCTCACCTAGGTCCACGGGAGTTAAGCCCTAGACAGGTACCACACCCTTCCCCGCTTCTGTATCATTTAAAGGGACCACGCTCTTCCCTTCCCAGCACTTCCATATCACAAGTAATATTTAGATACCTCTCCTTTTACTTACTTTAAATAGCTAAAAATGCATTCACTTGCAAATGACTTTAGGTAAATTATCCTTTCTGTGTTTCAGTTTACTCATATATAAAATGGGAATAATAGTAACATCTATTTCAAAGGGTTGTGGTGAAGATTAAAAGAGTTACACTACATATAAATTGCTTATGGCCAGATGCAGTGGTTCACGTCGATAATCGTAGCACTTTGGAAGGCCGAGGCGGGCGGATCATCTGAGGTCGGGAGTTCGAGACCAGCCTGACCAATATGGAGAAACCCTGTCTCTACTAAAAATACAAAATTAGCCAGGCACAGTGGTGCATGCTTGTAATCCCAGCTACTCAGGAAGCTGGGGCAGGAGACTCTCTTGAACCTGGGAGGTGGAGGTTGCAATGAGCTGAGATGGCACCATTGCACTCCAGCCTGGGCAACAAGAGCAAAACTCCGTTAAATAAATAATAAATAAATAAATAAATAAATAAATAAATAAATAAATAAAATTAAAGTAAAAGTGCTTATAATTGT